>NC_046662.1:19257525-19259186 GCF_010883055.1 Belonocnema kinseyi | reverse complement strand
TACATATTTAAATCATATATTTTTCAGAAATTTTGAAATAGTTCTATTATAATCTCTATTTCAAAATTTTTACTAAACATTTATCACGTTTCGGGATTTGTATACACATCCATTTCTTAAGGAAATCAGAAAAAGTAATTAAGTTCTAAAGAAAGTTTAACAATTTTGTTTTTACCAATCAGCGCCCGGCCAGCTACCGTCTGAGCGTTCGACAAACATAGCCCGGCCAGTCTCCGACCAGAAACCTTGTTGTACCAGGGCTAACCCAGGCTATTTCCACAGGGAAAATTTACTTACAAACGAAATATATGTATGTTTGGAATACGAATGAAATGTGTGTGCAAAAATAAAGCACTTAAACAACTTGTTTTTCTTTATTGTAAATGCGCTTTTGTTAAGATCTTTTATTGTAAATGAGTAATGATATGAAAGGCAACCAATCACTTGCAATTGCTTATTTTTAAATTATATTCATCTTATTATTATGCGTTGCGAACTCTCAATTTCATAAATTTAAGTTCTCAATTTTAAATAATTTTAAATGTATTTGCTTTTGTTGTCCATTTTGTTATCCATTTTGTGCGTGTCAATTATTAGAGCATTCGAATACAAAATTTTTGAATAAAAAAATGTTTGAACTTCAATTTCAAAAATTTTAAATCCAAGAGTTCCACTTTGAGTGCTTTAATTTGTAGTATGTTTTTCATTACTGTGAGTCAGGAATTACCTTAAACCGCCTAAGAATTCGAATATTTAAATTTTATTTGATAAAGATTGAATTTCGAGCACAAACATTTTTACGTTCATGCTGATATTATAAACCGAAAATAGCAAAAATACAACGAAAATCTTTTTTTATGACGAAACTCCAGCAAAAATGGTTCAAAACCCTGATTGAACTGCAGTGTACTCACAAGAAAATTCATACAAATATCCAATGTTTCTTGAATTCCGTAAATTCCTTAAATTCCATGAATTTCATGACTTTCTTGAATTCCATGAATTTCATGAATTCCATGTATTTCATGAATTCTATGAATTTTTTATTTTCATAAATTCCATGAATTCTATCAATTCCATCAATTCAGTTAATTCCACAAAGTCCTTGAATTTCATGAATAGTGTCACCAAATAGTTTCGATGAACCCAGACACATTGTTTTTAGATTTCTATTTAGGGCTGATTCTCTATCGCAAATATTGATTCTGTAAAATATTTTTAGATTCTATTAGACCAACTTCGACTCAAAATGTGGACTGCTTTTGAGAACACGTAATGCAAATTTACGTAACAATTAAGTAAACCTTCTAACGTTCGAGACTATTAATTAATTTTATTAAATACATAAATCATAAACTTTACACAATGTTGGCGTCTTTAAAGGAACATAGTTGCTTTGCGAAATACAAATATCTCAGAAAAATAGGTTTCGCCCCTCCAATGCATGTTTCAAATATGTGCATATGTGTTTATGTATGTATATATGTATTCCCGTAATCAGTGTTTTATGTATATTCAGAGAACATGAAGTACGTTCTGGGTACTTTTTTTATCTCGTTAGTGGCGTTCCTTAATTTTCTTGGTAAATATAATTTTTTTTAAATATTTTTATTCGAAATAATTTTTTGTCAAGATGTGTCTATAAAAGTTAGCGAAACTTA
>NC_046662.1:19249719-19257425 GCF_010883055.1 Belonocnema kinseyi | reverse complement strand
GAAAATTAAAATTCGAAATTTTTTTCTAAAGCCTCCAGGGGACTTCGTTTTCGCACGAAAAAATTTTATGTGCCCTTATTGCATCCGGACCCACAATTTCCACCCGGGTTTATCCTTAATGCATAAGCAACTTGTGCTTGGCTTACAATTCTAATTTTGACAGTGGAATCTTAAACTCTAAAAACTCTTCCTTATACTTAAGCTGACTTAAAAGTTTATAGCGCAGATTGTATTCAGAATTCAAAATCCTATTTACAGCTTTGCTGAATGTATTACTAGACCAATTCTCTAATAAACATTTACATTCACTTTCAACATGTTTATGCTTTCAGAGTTATTTTTTCCATACTTGTTTAGCTCCTAAATTTTTTATTATCACTCTGATTTGCGTATCCCAGTTACACAGAAGTAAGGATTCACCAGAACAATTTAAATTATTTATTCTTATAGAAAATTTGTTCATTAGCACATGCTCAAAAATTCCTTCGCTCGAAGGAGCGATAGCAGTCTTTAATCGCAAGAAATAGTCCTGGGTATTTTTCGGCCAGCCGATTGAAGTCTTGAAAAAAAAATTTGAATGCAATCCAAATTTTCTAGCTAACGCAGAGACTTTAATTCTAAACTATAAAAGGCTGTTGCATTTACTATGCTACTAAGAGGAGTATCAGCGGCGGACCAAAAGTCATTTTTACTTTTACTAGCAGCCTTGCACGCGCCAATTTATCTTTTTATGAAAAAGAATAAATGAAAAGCCTATCTTCTTTATGTTATACATATTTAATGAATGTTACAAATTATTAGTATAAAATAATACAAGACATCAAAGGATGAGTTCTGTATCTGAAACTGTAATTAATCTTTTATAATAGGATTTCAACGAATTCTTTATTTTTAGTTAGAAAATGAACTATTTTATTCCAAATGAGTTTTTTTTATTAAAGATTAATTTACATCTAATATTAATGAATAGCATTTACTACGATTTTGTAGCTCACGTTGACGATAATCATATTCTTTAAATAATGAACTTTGCATTTTTACACCACAATTTTGATAAATCAATTTAGTAAAATTTTTAACGCGCATTGTAATTATTAACAATCACGTTATATGTTGAAAAAAACATGTAATAAGCTTGTTGCCACTTGGTAAACTCTTCCCTGAAAATCTTGGTGAAGTCTCCCCAACATTAGTTCATGCATTCAATGTCATAAAATTTTTAGTAATAACTGTTTCATTATTCCGATTTATAACAAATCATTACACTACTTTGTAACTATTTGAAAAATTTGAAAAATTATCATGTGGGGTGAAGGTATTGTAAAAAATTTGGTTGATGGTGGTAAATGGAGGGTCAAGGTGTTATAACTGTTTTAGAGAAAAATAGTCTTTTGACTTAAAAGTTGAAGAAGTGGGACAAATTTTTTTATTTGCTAACTGGCAATTGTTTATTTGTTTAAAATTCGTCTTTTTAGTTGAAAAATTCATAATTTTAGTTAAAAATTCATCTCTTTGATTAAATAATGTATTTTTTTTTAATAATTTTTTTTTTTCGGAAATAAATTAATTGTCTGTGTAAAAAAGTAACTTTACTACTTTTGATTTAAATTCGAATTTCTTATAGAAAATTAATCTTTCTGATTGCAAGTTCGTTTCCTTATTTTACAAAGCATCTCTTGGCAGCATCTGCATTCGTTGAAATATCAAATATTACATTTTCTATCGAAAATTCATAATTTTTCAGGTTTAAAAGTCAACTACTTTGTTGAAAATTTACATACTGGTTCGAAAATTCAACTCTGGTTGAAAATTTAAATATTTTGTTGAAAATCTTTTCTTTTTGTTTTAAGATATCCACCACTACGTTTTCATTGAGAATTCTTTTTTTTAAGCAATTATTTTTGGTTAAAGATTAATGTTTTTTGTTTGAAAATTTGGCCATTCAGTTCAAAATTTATATTTATAGGTTAAAAATTTAAATATTTGATTAAAAGTTAAACTATTCGGTGTCAAACGCAAATCTTTCATTAAAAAGCCAAATTTTTAACAAAACCGTTTACACTGAAAATGAAAAAGTTTAATTTTCAGTTTTAAAAAATTAACGAATTTGCAATCAAATAGTTACTTTTTCATCCAAAAATATAACATTTTAAAAAATGGTTAAACTTTCAAATAAGTAGATAAATTTTCAACCAAAAACTAAAAAATATGACTATTATAAAACAACAACAGCTGAATTGAATAAAAAAATTCATTTCAAGAAAATTTTTAACCAAAGACACATTTTTAACTAAAATAATGAATCTTATACAAAAAAATTAATTGGTGAAAGGTCGTTCAACCTCGAAACAATTAGAGAAATCTTCAACAAAAAAGATTAATTCTCAACCAAAGAAAGAAAGAATTTTCAACTAAAATGATTTTCAACTTCAACCCAAAAAAGATCCATTTTTACTCATTTAGTTTAACATTTAACCAAGCAGTCGAATGCAAACAAAAAATACAAATTTTAAACAAAATAATTGACTCCTCATAAAAAGGAGCTTTAACAAAAGATAATTCACAACTCCCAAATTACAGTTGTAGATGTATATATGCATATATTATCGAGCGTAAAGCTCTAGAACGAACAAAGAAAAAACAAAAATATCTACAAAATTGTTGAGTTTTCCACCCAAAAAAGCAAGTTTTAAAAAGCAGTTGAATTTTCAACTTAAAGGGATACATTTTCATTGTGTTCATGTTCAGTAAGAAAATCAATTTTCTACCCAAATAGATGATTTTTTAACCAAGAAACAATTTTAGTCAAGACATAAAAAAATGCATCTAAACTGTTGAACATTTTCAACAAAAATTTTTTTAAATCTGTTCCCTTATAGTTTAAAAATCAAATAATTGGTTCAAAATTCATCTTTTTGGTAAAACATTAATCTTATTGGTTAAAAATTAATCTTTTGAACATAGAACTTTTTTATGACGAAAAAATAGTTCTCTTAAAATTTCATCTAAAAACAACAAAATTTCCTTTCTGATCGATTCAAAGACTTGAATTTCAGAATCTGCCTAATAATAAATGGATTCGATCTCCTTTCAAATAATTTTTATAACACTTTTTTTGGTTGAAAATTAATTTTTTTAATAGAAAATTAAATTATGACATTTTTGGTGAAAAAGTAATTTTTTAAATTAAAGTTTATTCTTTTTAGTTACAAATCTAACTAATTGTTTAAAAATCTATGGATTTTGTTAAAAATTCGTCTTTTTTAGTTTTTCCATTTGTGGTTAAAAACGTATTGATATTTTTATTTATAATCTGTTTTGGTAGAGAACTCAGCTTTTTTTTAATTGCACTTCTTTAAGTTGAAAATTATTTTTAAAACTAAAAACTGAACTATTTAATTTTTCGTTGAATACCAAGTTCATAATTGAGGCTTCATCTGTTTCGGTTCAAAACGAACCTTTTTGATTCGAAATTCAACTATTTTCTTCAAATTTCTTTTTTTTTTTATTAATTTCTATAATGATAAAATCTACTTTTATTACTTTTGGTTAAAAAATGATATTTTTCTAGACAAAAATAATATATTTGTTTGAAACTTTCTAGATTTTGTAGAAAATTCGTAATTTTTTGTAGAAACGTAATATTATTGGTTGGAAATTAATATTTTTCATTAAGGATTGAGTTATTTTACAAAATTCCTTTTCAGTTTGTCAAAAACAAATTTCTTTAAAAGAAATTTCGATTCTACTATTTTTGGTTGAAAATTGATATTTTAAATTGAAAATTGACCTTTTGTACTTAATAATCAATTTTTTTTAATTTTTATGTTTTGGTAGAAAATTAGTCCTTTTGGTTTAAAATCTACCTTTTTTTCGTTAAAGATTGAACTATTTGGAAATAAATTTATTGTTTTGATGCAGTATTTAGAAATTCAGAATTTTGTTGAAAATTCGTTATTTTTGGTAGAAAAATAAACTTCTTAATTGAAATTTCATCTTTGTTTCGAGGATTCTATTATTACATGAAAAATCCGTTTTTTGGTGAAAAACTAATTTGTTTAAGAGAAAAGTCGATTATACCATTTTTGATAGAAAAAATGATATTAAAAAAAAAATGATCTTTTTTTGTTAAAAATATAATTTTTTTTAAACCGTCTTTTTAAACAGGGAAATTAATCTTCGCGGTTGAAAATTCATCTTCTTCATTGAGGGTTCAATTTTTTTTAATTCCTTCATAGTTAGTAAAAAATTAATTTATGTATGATAAGATTGGATTATATCATTTTGGGTAGAGAATTGATATTTGAAGTTAAAAATTGATCTTTTTTTGTTGAAAATTAAACCCTTTGGTTCAAAAATGCACATACTTAGATGAAAATTCGTTATTTCGTTAGCAAATTAATCCTCTCGTTTGAAAATTCATCTTTGTGATTGAGAACAAAACTATTAAGTTGCACATTCCTTTTTTTTGTTAAAAATTAAATTCTCTAACTGAAAATTTAACTATCCCGCTTTTGGTGGAACACTGAAATTTGGAATTAAAAATGGATATTTTTGGGTTGAAAATTCAATTATTTTTTTCAAACATCGTCTGTTTTATATAAAATTACTCTTCTTGGTTGAAAATACATCTGTTTGCTTGAAAGTTCAATTATGTATGTATCATCAAATGCATCTATTTTAGTAAAATTTCAATTAATTTGTTGAAATTTAATTGTTGTTAAATATTAATTCTTTTAACTAAAAAGGAATTACCCTAGTTCTGGTTTTATATATTTATATTTTTAATTAAAAATTTATCTTTTTTAGTTGAAAACTCCAATATTTGTTTGAAAACTAATCTTTTTGATAAGGGTTCAACTATTTTGTTAAAAACTGATTAAAAATTCAACTGCGCAATTTCAGGATGAAAAATTATATTTTAAATTAAAAATAAATTTTTTAATTTGCAAATTCGTTTCTCTGGTAGAAAATTATTTTTCTTTGTTAAAATATTATCTTGTTTATTGGGGATTGAACTATTTTCTTGATATGTTTTGTTTGTTAAAAATTAATGTCTAAGGAAAATTTTAATTATATCATTGTTGGTTGAAAACTAATCGTTTTTTTGTAGAGAATTAATGTTATGGGTAAAAAATTAATCTGGTTTTTATTATTCTCAACATAGATGCCCAAATTCGATTTTTTGTCTCTGATCGGAAAAAAACGTCTTGCATAATTTACTATAAAAGAATTTTAATCGCTGAGAGATTGTGCTAAATAATGTGTAGAACCTGCCTGGTTATAAGTAAATTCTATTTTATTTTGAATTCTTTTTACAATATTGCTCTTGCATTGAAAATTAATTTAGTTTATAATTCTATTATTTGTTTTTAAAAAATTTTGTTCAATTAAAAATTAATCGTTGTGATTAAAAATTCATCTTTTTTGTCAAAAATTTTACTATTTGGTGTCAAGTTCATCTGTTTTAATTAAAATTTTTAATAACCTGTAAAAAATTTCATTTTTTGGATTGAATATTAACTTTTATAATCTAAAAACTGAATTATTCAATTTTTGTTTAAAATATGATATTTTTAATTGAAACCTATCTTATTTTAAATACTATTTATATTATTGTTCTTGGATTGAAAATTAATTTAGTTGAAAATTCTATTATTTGTTAAAAAAGATTTTTTAAAATAGAAAAATAATCTTTGTGATTTAAAATTCATCTTTTTGTTAAAACTTTTACTATTTGGTGTCAAATTCGCCTGTTTTGTTTAAAATTTTAAATAACCTGTTGAAAAAATCATTTTTTTATTGAATATTAAGTTTTATATACTAAAAACTGAATTATTCTATTTTTGTTTAAAATTTGATATTTTTTTATTGAAACCTGATTTTTTAAAATAAAAAATGGAATTATTTGTTTGAAAATTTGTGTTTTTTGTTAGAAATATAAATACGAAGACGCGATACATCCATAAACCTGAACATAATTCATTCAATCCCACATTTCTTAAACCATATATTGTTTAAAAGCACATAAAACTTTGGAAGCCTATACATTTTATACAGCTGTTTTGTTGTGAAGGTCAAGTGCAAGGAGTTTAATGGTACTTTTCTGATATTGAGTAAGGTTAGTGTAACATTGGTGTATTTTTAGTTATAAGTTAATGTTTTAGTTATTCAATATAAACATTAAGTATTATTCCTGTGATACATGGAATTTGTTATAAAATTTCATTGCTGATAAAAAATGCGGTAGCAACTTATTGAGATTTTGAGGTTAATATTACATTTTGCAATTCAAGAGCGAACTGCTCGCTGTAAACAAATTTGTCAAAAAGACGTAAGATGAAAACATAAAAAGCTATTTTTTATTCTAATCCTGATTAAAATAGTTTCTGTTTTTTCACCAAACATTTTATAAATTTGAATGGAATCTTTGTGTAATTTTTAAGAAAAATTTCAGTAAACGCTTAACTTTCTTAAACTTTTTGTAGTACATTTTCGTAACCTTTCATAGCAAAAAATAATATTCTATAGATTTTTGTAGACATATACGGAAGATTTACATTAAAGTGGCCAAAATTATCTAATTCTGCGACAAGCAGTGCGCTTTTGTATTCCAAAATTAATACCTAACCTTAAAATTTCAAAAGTTTTATCGCATTTTCCACCAGCTAAGGACTTTAATAATAAATTCCATGCTTCATAGAAATATTACTTAATGTTAATGTTTATATTAATAAAAAATAATAGATTAAACATTAACTTATAATTAAATATATACTAACCCTACCGATAGAAATCTCAGAGTATATGCTAAATATTCTCAAGGTTCTGAGATGCTCGGAGAAATTCTCCGCAGGCACTCAGGTAGATATATTTAAAGGTCCAGATAGCTCGTTCAAATGCTTTAAAGGCTTTAAAAAGTTCTTTCCGAACTTGAAATAAAAATACGATCATAAATAACAAGCAGAGAGGCTTAAATTGAAATAAGAATTCGATCATAACTAACAAGCAGATTCCCTGTATTGCGATTGCAGTAGAACGGGTGGAAAGGTGGTGGTAAATTAGAAGCGTTGATTAGTGTGACGGCTTGCGTATTGCCGTCGATTAAACTCGTTGATTTTATAATCTCAGTCGATAAAGAAGAAACTTTCTTTATCGTTGGATACGAGTTAATTTAAATTCGTATAAAAAATTAATAATTGTTTCATGAAATTGCTTATTAAAGTTATTTAGGATGTTAGTATAAATTCTTCAACATTCTCTCTCTCTCTTCTTCTTTAATTTTAGGATAAAATAATTTGCTTAATATATGTACCTAATAAGATAAAATGGTATACATGAAAATGTAGCCTTATTAAAAGTCACGTACGCCGGGGCAAAGATCTTTGGCCGGGGCCTACGTGGTCAGCTTCATACGTTACAGCATTCGTTAGCGGGTTCCTATTGGTCAGGCTCAACCTCAAGGGTTTGCACTTGACTCCCCTACTCTAATGCTACCCTTGCACGTAATCCAAAAATGCAAGGTTATAAATATATGTATGTGACTCGGGGAGGAACGGCAGATATCCTTGAATCGTTGATATTCATTGAACCCGCGTCACTCTAGATCTCAAATATTAAATATTTGCTATAAAAAGTAGAATCTAAAAAGTATAAGTTCCGCGTAACTTAGTGTAGTCGTCGAATATAGTTTATATGTAACATTA
>NC_046662.1:19247398-19249619 GCF_010883055.1 Belonocnema kinseyi | reverse complement strand
CGCCAGTCAGCAGCGAACCTTACGACTAGAAAAGGAATCCACCAATCAAAGAATAATTCTTTATATTATTCAGTGGATCCGAAAGGTAGGACGTAACAATTAGTATTAGCGACCTCGAAATTTGATTCGATTATTATTCCGACAGTGGTCCAAAAATACTTGCGCATGCTTGAACTGTGCGTCTCTCATTGGCTCTAGTTCGCGTACGTATTTAAAAATCAAGTACAGACGCGCATCGTAGCCGGTGAACGTCACTCAAATCCAAGCAAGCGCAAATCAAGTCAGCTCCGTTGGGATCATTTAACATCAAGAAAACGCGTGTATGTTCCATTACTGCCTAACTCACGGTTACTCACGAGTGTCTCCTTCGCACGCATGTAGCTATCAAAGAACGAGCAATCGTGACAATTTTTTCAATATTTTCGAACTCTGTCTAACCCATTCATAACTCGCGTCTCACGCATATAGCAATGAAAATCGATTAGTGTGACAATCGAAATGGACAATATCGTTTAGAGATTTCATATTAAGGATGTATGTTTTGCACTCTACCAGCAGCCTAAAGACCCTTTGAGATAAAAAAAATACTGCCATTTTACACTTTCCTGTTGAAGAGAGCAGAACACCCAAGTAAATCTATAAATTAGTATATTGAAGCTTTTCATAACTCCAATAAAGTGATTTTAAATTTGTACATCTTCCAGACTCTCTAAATGAAACTACTTTAGTTTTTTCTGTGTTTCGTCGAAGTCCATTGATAACGCAATACTCCTTAAGAACTTTAAGTCTTTATTGAGTATTGTGCCATGAACGACTTAATAAAACGACTCATTCGGCAAGGAGCAACAATAATATGTCAGTTTGTAGGTTCAAACATAAACCCTGCATTCCCCTCTTCTTGAAGAAACTAATAGTATTCGCAAGAAATTAAAAAAACGGTAGTAGACTGAGACTTTCTCCCTGAAGAACTCCTTTAGTAATGTCTATATGATTTGATCTATGTTGTTCGAATTCAACTTTAAACTTCGCATTATCATGAAAATTTTTTATTTTTCTTAAAATCTTCCCGCTGACTCCAAACTTAAATAGTATGTGCCATAACTTTTCATGCTTTGCTGTGTAAAATGCCCTTTTAAAATCAACAAAGGCAAAACAAATGTAGTATTTTTTACTTTGTAAATTTACATTAATTATACCAGATAAAACGAATAATTGATATACGCAACCACACGCAGACCGAAAACCCGCTTCCTCCTCTGAAATAATGTAACCAGTTTCAGCCCACTTACCTAGTCTCTTTGCAAGTCACGGTGGTCCGGAAGCCGATTTAGATGAAGTAAAAATATTGAGAAAATCTGTCTTTGTAGGTTTATTCTATGCATAATAAAAAAGCAAAATCATTGAGTTTTATATTTCTATTTGCGTATTTAAATTTCTATATATACACATATATCATAGATTCAAATATATTAACACAATATTACAATGTATTGCTTATGTTTTCAAACTTTCCATTAATTTTCAATTTAGAAATTATATATTTATATGTATGTACAAACATACAGTCATGAAGTTGCCTTTTTGGTGGCCAGCAAGATTATCTTTTTCCTAAAAAATTATCCTGGAAGGTATGTGAGGAAAATGTTTGGGTCATATTTTTTTCGAAGTTTATAGTCTAAGCTTTCAAAACCCGTAACGATTTCAAATTTCAATATATTTCAATTTCAATATAAAAAAGTTTTTAACGTTTGACACCCACGACAATTGGAACGTGTAGTAGACACTAAAAAAATAACCCTGAATTTTAATACATTTGCTGAAAGCCCGAAACTGCTCAAAAACTGAATAGTACTTAAAAGACTCTGTCTGTAAACGGAAGTTGGGAAAATAAAGTCTGTAATTGGAGGGTTAATTTGGTTAGAGTTACCTTCAGAAGGTCAAGGTTAAATATTGAAAAATCGTCCAGAAACTGTTTTCTTTGAACTTTTGAGGATTTATGGGGAAAACAATTTTTGAGCAGGCCTGCGGGCCAACGACCTTGACCAGCTTGGCGTTGAGACAAGGGGTTTCAGGGTAAAAAAACACCCTAAACATTAGTTCGCCCATAAATCCTCAGAAGTTTTTTGGGTAGATTTTTTTTTATTTTTCAACATAATCTCCTTGGAGCTCTATACACTTGGTCAATCGCTTTTCAAGTTTTTTTAATCCTTCAGAAAAGTGC
>NC_046662.1:19242554-19247298 GCF_010883055.1 Belonocnema kinseyi | reverse complement strand
TATATCTAGTCGGGAGTGGTGCTGACTGAAAACAGATGATTTGGAGCGATTCGCGTGCCATTTGTTGGTCATTCTAAGGACTTATTGAACTACCCTCGTACTTAAATTAGCTTATTTTGATGAATAACTAGATTTAATTAAAATATATAAAAAACATATTTACCAATCGAATACAGAAACACCACTGAAGTGAGGAACAAAGGTGCCAGAACGTTCATTTTCACTAAATACATATAAAAAAGTTGATTTGTAAAGAACCTCGTGCAAAGGGACACTAAAGATTACTCAGATATTGCAGTAGAGTATATATAGGCATATATATATATATATACATATTTAAAAACTGAATTGGAGGGACGAAACCTATCTTTCTGAAATATTTTTGTATTTAGCAAAGACATTTTTTTTTCCTTTAGAGACGTAAACCTTGTGTAAATTTCATAGTTTATGTACATGGTACAAATAAGTTAGAGGAAGAAGCGCAAGAAGGTTTAATACATTTCTATGTTATCAGTTATATACACTGACAGTATCAGCACTTTTTCGAAAGAATTTTGGTTTATTTAAGAAACACGGAAATAACAAGATCATAAAGTTAAACTGCGTGTTCTCAGAAGCGGTATGTGTTTGTTTCGAAATTTGTAAACGGATGAACCAACCCAAGTGCGGATTGCGGGGGCTGAACACACGGCCCAGGCTTGGTCCAATTTCGGTAGCCAAAGATCGGCTAACGTTATTGGGCCAATGTCGGCATTTAAATCGGCCCAATGTTGTGACAGTACTGGCTACCTATATTGGCTATATAAGTTTTTTGATTCACCGCCAAAACTTGGCCCAGAAACGGCACATTATTGGGCCAAGCACCACTTTTACTACGGCGAATCATGTTTTACAAGGATCAGCCAAAGTCTGGCCCAGTGATGGCACATTGCTGGACCAAGTGTCATTTTTATCATGGCAAACCAAGTTTTAAGAGCAAAAGCCAGAGTTCGGCCCAGGCTCGACGCACTGCTGCTTCAAACTTCGTCTATACTCTGGCAAAAAATGTTTTAATAGGAAAAGCCAAAGTCTGGCCTAGTGATGGCACATTATTGGACCAAGTGTCATTATTCTCATGGCAAACCATATTTCAAGAGCAAGAGCCAGTGTTCGGCCCAGGCTCAGCGCACCGCTGCTTGAAACTTCGTCTTTACTTTGACAAAATATGTTTTAATCAGAAAAGCCAGAGTCTGGTCCATCAAAGGCGCATCACTGGGCCCTGTGTTACTTTTCTTGAATCTATGCTTTCCGGTTTGCGGTCGCCTCGATCAAGATATCCCAAGTGCGAATTGCCGGAGATGAAGACACGGCCCAGTGTTGGCCCAATTTTGGCAGCTAAAGGTCGGCTAAAGTTATTGGACCAATATCGGCATTTTAATCGGACCAGTGTTGAGCCAGTGCTGGCAGCCTATATTGGCTATTTATATTTGCCGATCCTCCACCGATGCTTGGCCCAGTATCGGCAATTTATTGCGGCAAGTCTCACTTTTAGTACGGGGAACCATGTTTCACGAGGATCAACCAAAGACTGGCCTAGTGATGGCACATTACTGGGCCAAGGGTCACTTTTACCACGGCAAACCATGTTTTATTTAAATCGGCATTGCAAGAAGTTGTAAAGCAGGATACAACGGACAAGAATGAAATATTATGCTAAGAAAAATTGTAATCGATTTAAATTATTTATTTAAAAATTAGTGTATTGATGTTCCTGATAACATTTCGTGTATTTTACATTTACACAACGTCACATAATAATAAATAATTAGAAAAAGAGAGCTTAAAATTTGGTTCTTTAACTTTTCTGACCTGCATCTTATGAGAATGGCTTTTTCACATAGTTTCAACTTGTCAGTTTAGCGGAGTGGTTAGCACGCCTGGCTGCTAGGCGATAGATTTAGGTATATAGATGTAGGTTCGATAACCCGTAGCGTTAGAAATTTTATTTGTAATATAATGTTCAAAATGTAATATATGTATTCAGTCTAAACAGGACCATTAATATTTATATTCAAAGTATTCGCAATCAATTAATATTTATTTTTGAAATATCTTTTTTGTCATATCCTTAGACCGTAGCCAGTGTTGGGCCGACAATGGCTGCCAAGCCCTGGCTGCCAAGTCAAGGTCATAGTTATCAATCCGGAAATGGCACGACGATGGCAGCCAGGTTTGGTCCAATACTGGTACCCAGTGTTGGGCCGACAATGGCAGCCAAACCTTGGCTGCTAAGTGCAGGCCATAGTTATCATTCCGTCATTGGCGCGATAATGGCAGCCGAGCTTCGGCAATATTTTTCCCGACTCTGGGCCAATGCTGGGCCATGTGTGACTTCGCACTTGGGAATGTGCATGAAAAATGTATGTTATAAGGATTAGTCAAACAAATATATAAGCGTCATGATTAACATTTATTTTCCATGGTTAAAAAAATTCGATTACAAGTTTAATATTGTGGGGAAGCTTATGTCACAAATGTAACAACTTACACCATTAATTTGCGTTTGACTTGGATATATTCTATTTTTTTAAATCAAATACTTGAATTTTCAAAATAATTTTTAACAAAATATGTAAATTTTCAATTAAATTATTGAATTTTCAACCAAAAAGACGGATTTTCAATAAATTATAAATTTTTTACTAAAAGAGATACATTATTATCAAAAAATAGAGAACTTAATTTTTCCGCATCCAAAATTAATTTTCAAATCTTTAACAAAAATTAATTGTGAACAAAATATTTAAATTTTTAGCCAATGACATGAATTTTTAACTAAGATGACGAGGTGTCAACAAAAAGGAAACTGAATTTTTTAACAAAAAAGTTAATTTTCAATGAAACAGCAGCATTTTCAGCCAAAAAGAGGAAATATTATCCAAGAAGATTAGTTTTCTACTGAAAAAGACGATATTAAACTAAGAAGACCAGTTGAGCCCCACTTGGCCCCAATAAAAGTCGGGGGCTTGTGGGAGAACGGTCGACTGTCCAGCCCCCGACTAATTCACCATGATGGAACTGGTCGGAGACACTAATCAGTAGTCCCGACTGACCCTCGACTTAAAGTAGGGCCAACTCGTCGGACAACCGACCAGCCCCACATTTGCATTTCTACACGGGATTCGCAACCAAAGACATAATCTATCAACCGAAATAACAAATCTCCAACAAAGTGGTTCGACTTTTACCCAAGTAGTAGAATTAAAAAAAAAAATGGAAATTTTCTACCCAAAATATAATTTCTACATTTTTAGTTAAAAAATTTAATTTAAAAAAAAGTTTTTACCAAAATAGTTATTTTTGCAAAGAAAGAGATAAAACTTTATGCATGCAAATTAATGTTTAACGAAGTGGTTCAATCAAGTAGTTGAATTTTCAATTTTAAAAAGTCAAATTTTAACCTAAAAATGAATATTTCCATATTCATTTAAAATATTTAATTTCAAATAATAAAAACTTTTAAAGAAAAAAAAATGAATTCTCAACGAAGAATTTAACAATAGAAAATTCACCCAACAAGGATTTGAATTTATAAACAAAATAGTTAAATACTTATCTGGAGAAGACTAATTTTCATGCATACAAAATTTTTATTAGTCCTATATTAAAGTTAATCATAAACTTTGGCTACCAAAGAATTTATATGTGAAATTAAAACTTATTTGTTAAATTTAATAATTCATAATAATTTATCAAAAGGTAACAAAATATGAACGGGAAATGTTGATTATTTGAACGAAACATGTAGCGCCCTCATCCAAATATTTAATCACCAACGTTTTTTGGCTAAAAGGTTTATTGTTATGGAATCAACACCTATTTTATGAATGTTTCATTTATTAATAATTGAATGAGAAAATGTACTTACATAATTGTAATTCTATATTAAAAATGAGGTAAACATAATATATATTATATATATAATGCAATATATTATTAATTATCTAATACAATGTTTAATTTTCCCCTTTAGCAGATTTAGAATTTTTCAACCTTAGAGTGTTATTATAATGAATGATTTTAAGATTGGACATGTCGACCTAAATTATTCAAAATCTTAAAGTGCTTAAAATTAAACACTTCAAACTTTAGGTCTCCAAGGTTAAAAAATTGTACGTGCTTAATGTTTAAATGCACACTACAACTATAGAAATGGTTAAATAGTTGAAAAATAACGAAGGGCTTAAACTCAAGACAAGAATAGAAACTATACTATATTGAAAGAAGTCATTCTGTGATTGGTACAAATTAATTTTTATATTTTACAAAGTCATGACGATATTTCTGTGCGAATTAAAATGAAAGCGCTTATTCAGCTCTTTAGAATAGCAAATCCTTTTGATTCACGAATATAGTTTGCTGATAAGAAACTATTAAATACGAGGGTAGTTCAATAAGTCCTTAGAATGACCAACAGATGGCGCGCGAGTCGCTCCAAATCATCTGTTTGCAGTCAGCACCACTCCCGACTAGATATATGGTGCAGTCACAGTCCACATCTTCTGAGTTAACGTGTTTTTACAACCAATTGAAAAAAAAAATTGTTCGTTAAGAAAAATGGAAAAAAACGAGTTCAGAGCGGTAATCAAACATTTTCATTTAGAGGGTTTAACTCCATATAAGATAAAAAATGAATTGGACTCAGTTCATGGCACATCTGCCCCTGCCTTAGCAACGGTTTATAACTGGGTAAATGAATTTAAGC
>NC_046662.1:19233067-19242454 GCF_010883055.1 Belonocnema kinseyi | reverse complement strand
CACTTTTCTGAAGGATTAAAAAAACTTGAAAAGCGATTGACCAAGTGTATAGAGCTCCAAGGAGATTATGTTGAAAAATAAAAAAAAATTTACCCATAAAAATTATTTTTATACTTCATTCTAAGGACTTATTGAACTACCCTCGTAGCATCAAAATCTAGATTGGAAGATTAGAAAAAATTTGACAAACTTTATATATTGTGCTACTATATTCAATTATTTGGTTCTAATTTGGATCACAATTAATATTGAATTTTAGTTTTACATTTTTCTTTCAATGGGATTACTTGTTTTAACGAAAATCAGAAACGGACCATTCAATTTCAGGATGAAGTTTAGCAGCTATCATAAGGTGTTGTCCATAAAAATCAGGTCCGAAATATGTACTTTCTTTCCAAAATTCATTAAGTGCTCGATAAACAACACCATTTATTTCTATTCCAATAACTGAACCATTGAGTTTAGCTATATAATGAGATCCTGTTGGCATTGGATGAGACCTACCATCTGCTGTTTGGTAACCATTAATTCGAGTAAAAATGATAAAATTTCTAGACACGTGAGATACGCGATTTATCCGGTTTACTGGCGAAGTTAATTCTATAAACAGAAATAGAAATAGATAAATTTCGATATGTATGCATAATAGTGTGTATAGAAACAAAGTTTTTTGTTCGACCTTCTAATCGCGCTGAAAACTTACTTCGGATTTACCAAAGACACTCCCCTAAAGTTTCATAAAAATTTTCTTTCTTCTCCGCATCGTAGATATAAATATAAAAAACATATGACGCACTTTTTTAAATTTGGAGACCATCATTTATCTCAGATCTATATTATCAGAAAAATAGCTCACAGCTAACCGATTTTACTGGTTGGCCACAGTTACGTCTTATATATGGGGCTTCTTATCAAAAAACTTTTTATTTTGTTGAATTACAAATTTTTATTTAAATATAGTGTTATAATGGATAATCGACTTTTTATGGGTGATTTTTTCACCCCTTTGATACTTCTATTGCAAAAAATGTGTAGTTCATTTTCATGTCTTATAAATCATATTCTGTTTACAAGTAAAATAAATCTTAAAGAAAAAAATGATTTTTTATTATTTACATGTGGTCCATCACGTTAAAGGGTAGTTAACACTACTTGGGGATGGTTATTTGAAAAATCCTGAAACAAGTAAACTTGAAAATTTAGTACTGTAAACGAAAATGCTTTTCTTAATTTTTTTTAATTCACACCCTAATTTTTATGAAAAAAATATTCATAAAAAATGTAGTTTAAAAAATTTTTTAATAACAATTGCAACCCCTTGCGTCATAAATATAACTACTATGTCAGGCTTCTTATGACAAATATTTTCTACTTGGTTTTATTCAAAAATATCCATTAGATGCCGACATATATACAACACATTATTTTTAAGGGTCAACTTTAAGGGTGGTTTTCTCCCCTTAAAAATGGATGTCGGCACATAAAATAATACATGTCTCTTATTTTGTCAAGTACTACAACATATCACCCAAAAAGGGCTTCAAATTTATTTTTAGTCATTTGTTTGATAAGGTGCGTAGTTATTGGTTTAATCGTAAAAAATAACATTAAAAATAAAAAATTGCCTTTTTGGAAAACGACACAAAATACAATAAAATTTTATTTTGAAAAATCAGAGAACCATCTTGTGCTAGGATGAGTACTTTCAATTAAAATCTTCCAAAATAGCGTTGAAAATAACAAATTAAATGGATTGAAAAACGACACAAGTTACAATAAAATATTTAGGACCCATGTTGTTTTTTTATAGGATGCTTACTTTTTTTAAATTAAGAAAATATGACAATACATTTTGCGGGTAACTTAAAATGAAATTTAATGCAAAACATAGAACCAATATTAAAGTAATCATGATAAATAAAACTTTTACTTTGTTTTGAAATTTGACTAATAAATTCCAGGCTGAGGTTTAGAAATAAATGTAATATTCATATAATATAAAAGTGTTGAACTTAAAGTAGCAAAGTTCGCAATTTGTATGACATTGCGTAAAAAGCACGAGATACGTAATGACCATGTGTTCGTTAAAGCCGAAAGAGCTTAAAAAAAACAGAATGCACGTTCAAAAAAATTACAGTTATCGATGCCTAGTTGCAGACGTCTAATTTTATTGAGCGCGCAGCACTAGCACCAACAGAGGCGAGCTTTAGGCACGCTTAAACTTGCGATAATTTAAATCTTAACGAAAAATGTTTGTCTTTAAATTTGAAGAAGTGTCTTATTTTTTGTGGTTTAGGTATATCTAGGATACGGAGACAATTTTTTTTGTATGTAACTTTAGGGAAGTATTTTTGAATCCCAAAGGAAAGTTTTCATCGCTACTAGAACCATGAGCAAATAAGTTGTTTTTTCAATACGGCGCAATGTGTAATAATGAATTGAATTAAAAGTTAAGATACACTCCGAAAAATATTCATACTACAAAGTGTAGCTTTTTCGGTTCAACCAATTTTCTTTCTTTGGTTCAACAAAATAATTTGCTATGAAAATAAAAGTTTGTTTAAACCAACAAAAAACATTGCTATGCAATTATTAATTTCGATGAACATCGACAAGGCCGTTAATAAATTAAGTAGAAATGAATTGTCCTTCAGATAAAGTTACTTTTAATATAATTCAAAATTATTTTTGCAGTTACTTGTAACTTTGATTTATTCACTTTTTCGTTACCTTTTATTTTTGGTAGTACATACCTATCTCAGAAGGCTTAGTCTCCTCTCGGTCGACTTGCGAACTTAATCCTATAAATAGAAATAGAAATAGATGAATTTCCATATGTATGTATAATAATGAATTAAATTGAATCAATAGTTATGATGCACTGCTAAATATAAAATAACAAAGAGGTGTATGGTGGAATACATCGACATTTTAAAAATGATGCTACCATCACAGGAAACGCTGGTGTTAAATTTTTTGCAGCTCAATTTTCATTGGTCTCATAATGAGAATTTTCAGTCTCATATTTATTCCTATGAACGTAGTTGCACATCTGGGCATCAAGGGGAATTTATCATTCTGAGACTGAATTTTGGCTAATTTTGAGAGTTGTGGAGTGCAAAACTGCGCTATCACCCACCTGAACACTTGTTAAAGCAATTATTTGCTTTGCGATATTAGACTAAATAATTGTTAATAAGCAAACTAATTGAAATAATATTCACCTAATTTTCAACTTTCTTTCATTTAACAGTGCTTGCAAGTCACTTAGAATAAAATTACAACTTTGTAATGCAACTTGCAAATCTTAGGTTGGTCATGGCTGTCGACATTTAAACTAAAGCCGGGATGTATAGAAAAAGTCATGACCGTCTACATATACAATTAGGAAATTTCTTCGAACGCTCAGGCATCAATTTCGATGCAGACGATCACGACTTAGTTTTTGAATCCCGGTTTTGGTGGCTTAAATGTCATGTCGGTTTTCAATAACCTAAAATTTCGAAATTATACTACGTCAAGTACAACTTTAATTTCAAGAACGTAAGAATTTTGAAAATTTCTTTGTATCGGCTTTTTTTGAAAAAAATTCTATAATTTTTAGAGGGGAATAAAAAAAAGCATAGGCTCGAACATAAAAATTCCAAGAGGGTAGAAGTACTAATTTCAACAATTGAATTCCTTCCCTTTTATTTTAAACTTATGTCTGACTTGAGGAAAATATTCATCTGACATCAAGGTAAAGGTTGAGATCGCATCCATCCACAATTTTTTGTAGATAGATTTTTTTCAAAAACAGAACCAAAGTAGTAAGTACCCACATCAAACAGGACAATTGTGGTACAAAAATATCGAATTTTTAAAACCTTGACCTAAATTTTATTTTCAAAACACTGAAAATTCCTCTTACACAGATATTTATAAAACCCTAGTTATTCGCTGAATTATTCAGAAAAATTTCGTTATGTTAGACTCAAATTTTGTATCTCAAATCTCTAAAGATAATAGTGAAATTTAAAAATGGCCATGCATATTATGAAAATCATTACAGTACGATTTCCTTATTTCAACTTGACATTCAGAAATTCTTTAGTAATTTTAGTTTTTGTGTATCCATTAATTACTTAAGACGTATAGTGGGAGCAAAGGTGGGGGGGGGGATATAATGCAATGATTAATTAAACTTCGTGATGTTTTAACCAAAAGGATTTTTTTCAAGGAAATCAAATAAGGTCGAATAGATGAAGAGTTTCAATAATTCTTGTTTTTTCTTCTTAAAGTATCAACTTGTGAAAAAATATTTTATTATTATTATTGATATTTAAGTAATTTAGATTCGTTGAGTAAATACAAATAAAATTTTATATAATATTAAAAAATAATTTTCTTAAACTAGAATAATGGGATAATATATTATTTTAAATTCTTTCCAGCAATATATTTGAAACATAACAATATATTGTTTAAATAAAAAAAGAAGTACCAAACAAATTATTTTCTTAATTCATAGAATGAAAACATGAAATTATTTAAAATCAAACATTATCTACAACTCTACTATTTCCTATTTTGAAAGAAAATTTTTCTATTGCCGAAATTGTTAAAAGAATTTTTTAGAGGGAACATTGTTTAAATAAATAACTATATTTGAAAATTTGTCACTCATGTTTAGTTTTTTAAACAGTAAAGTTGTAGGGAATGTTTTCACGACAAAATAAGTCACGATTTATTAAACTACCTACAACTACCTAGTCGCTATTTTTATATGATTGTGCAAATAAAATAAGAGATGAAATTTTTCTCGAGCTAGAAACTGAGTACTAATCTCCAGATTCAATAATTCGAATTGAAACACTTTTTTACACCAAACAGTAAATAATAATTTGGATAATAAATTATTATTATATTATCTTGTATTACAATAATTTTTATATTTCAGCGTCCTTGAATACCCTAATTAAGGATCCTTCATTTTTTACGATCTCTATATTCCCTAATTAGCAAATATGAAATAAATATCCTAAATATTAGGGATATTAGGAATATATTTAAAAACATTTTTCAACGTTTGTAAGAGGAAACTTTTCGAAACATTTTGAATATAAAAATATGTATGCACAAATAATTTTGTATATTTATAAATTTATGACCACACAAACGTTCCAGAGTGCTATTTATTAAGATTCCTAATTTTCGCTCAAATAAAAGTAAGTCTGTGAAATGGTGAAACGTAGAAAAAAATTATTTACAAATTCTTAAAATATTTTAGCTACAAATGTTCAGCTTACCTAAATGAACATATCCTGATAAAGAACTAGATTAAATTAAAATATTTAAAAAAATAGACATTTACCAATAGAATTGAGAAACATCACTAACGAAAGGTAGAAAGTACCCAGAAAGATCTTCATATTTTGTAAATACATAGAAAAAACTAATTTGTGAACAATGTCGGGAAGAGGGAAACTAAAGCTCATTCTGATGTTTCATCAGAGTATATACATTATACAGACATACACAAACATATATTTCAACAATTCATTGAAGGAGTCAAATATATTTTTCTCGAATATTTGTATTCCGCAACGTAATCCTTTTTCTGTAGATGCGTCAACATTGTGTGAATTTTATCGGTTATATACATGGTACAAAATAAGTAAAAGGAACTATCGCTAGAAGGTTTAAAAAGTTGTTACATTATCAGTTATTTACACTGAAAACATCATTTGTTTTTAGAACTTGTGTTTATTAAAAAAAGACGCGCAAAAAGAAAGATTATAAATTTATGCTAACTGCCCTTAAATACAGTGTGCATTTGTTTCCAAATTTGTTGACCCAATATAATAAGTTCTTACGGGATCAATTAGGGCTTGATACGGATATATTCGATTTAAAAAAAGTGTAATTTGGACAGATATCTTTAAGGAAATACTAGCCTGAAAGCAATGATGTATAATTAGAAGGTTTGCCTTACTGAATAGAAAACGGATTTTTCATTTTATACTCCTACAAAATCCTGCAAAATAATTGAGAATAAACCATTTGTAAATATAAGTTTTTTTATCTACAGTACATACATCTAATGCGCACATAGAAAAAACTGAGGGTTCAGCAATGTTGCGGCTCAAGTAAAAGTTGGTATAATTTAGAACTGAGACTTCTATATAAATCTTTTTGAGGGTTCCTTTTTAATTCGTTGATATCCGATAGATGGCTATTCACATTTTCAACCGCGCATGTGCTGAAGAGCGCGAGCCGATTTTAAATCAATAAATACTACAAATAATCATCCATGTACATATTAACAAACCTTTTTTATTATTATTAAAACAAAATTAAATTGAATGACAGAAATACCTAACCTTCTAAAAAATGTAATATTAACGTAATATTTCAAGTGTATATTCTATCTATTTAAATACTGCCGCGATTTTTTTGGTAAATGGGTAGTTAAAAACGTGGGATTTTCAACATAACCTCAAAAGCTGTCGTATTTCATGCGCACAATCTTCCTTACAAGAATAACCAATGTCTATAATTTTAGTTTCTTCATTAAAATTTCCCCGGTGCAATATATTTTAACTTGAATCACGAAATAAGATGTACATTATTATCTTGGAAAATATGCGAAGTGAGTCAAGGCAGAAGTGACAAAAAAAGGCTCTATTGGAATCGTTTGAATCCATACTTTGGTTTATTTATAAACCATTAACCATTTTGGATTACTTTTCAGAAAGATAGGTTCCTTTTTGTTGCGGCTCCTTTGGAACCAAAATGGGTTCTTATAGAAACCCTATTTTTTTTGCAAAAGAGGACAAAAGGTGAAGCCAAAAATCATAAACGTATGTAATAGTAGTTGTAAATATATATTCATTTTATAAACCTATATACATTTATGTTTATTCTGCATACATAATTATGGAAAGAATTTTCAATTTTCCGTACTTTTCGGACACTCCCTCATAAACGAAAGGGCACAAAAGTTATAAAATTTTCACAGACCATCGGATACAGGAAATCTTACGTTATTTTACTTCCCCTTGCTTATAGAATTTCCTCAAGTATAGCAACCGTGGAATAACTTAAACGATTTTCCAAGGATCTGTATTATCGTCGTCTTTCAGGCTAGATGAATCTATGAATTAAAAATTCTTTAATTGAATTTTTTCTCAAAAAAGATTTCCTTGAAAGGAGAAGATCTCTTGTTCTATATCTTCTATTTCTCTCTTACTACTATAGAGATCAAATTTTCCTGTAATCGCTATTCTTCACTAATTGTATTTAACATATAATAAGTTTGATTTTCTATAGTCGTGGCTAGAATCTTGTTATCCTGTCGCAATCTATCTATTTCGTCATTAAAATATTCTACGCCTTCTGCCTTTAAGGTTCCTATTAATATCACAGCCACACAAAAAAAATAAGTGTGCGGATCTGGTAACAAGATTCACGTCCTCCTATGGATTTTGGGGCGCTGAATTCAAATTCGGCATCAAAAATCACCCATCACGTCATGGTTGAGCCATAACCCTTCCCATCAACCCTTGCCTGATATCAACTTATTTAACATAACTTTACCCAACAGAACCTGACCTCACCTAACCTGAATTAACAGAAATTTATTGAACTACACGTAAAGCTCTGGAAGCATATTTTCCCAGTAGCAAATGTGTGCTACATCGAATGGGTCAACTCGAGCCTAACCTAGGAATAAATCCAACCTAACCTAACTTAACTTAACTTCACGTAACACAATTAAACTCATTATGTTGTCCCGTTGTGTTTGCGGTACCGTTTCATTCAGCTTTGGCTTAACCTACATAGAGGCTTAACCTATCCTAATCTAACAAAACCTGACCTAACGTAACCTAGCCGAATGAAATTCAACCTCACGTGTAGCTATGTAAGCGTACGGTTCTCAGTCTTAAATGTGTGCTATATTTAATAGGTTAACTCGATCTTGCCTAAAAATGAATCTAACTCAACAGAACGTAACGAAATTTTGCTTAACGCAACATAATTTAACTTAAGTGTTCCCGTTGTAACGCAATAAAATTCATTTCATTGTAATACAGGTGGTTAAAAATCTAGACGCACATTACTCATTTGAAGAAACTTAGAACTACAAGTAAATTGACCCCATTTCAATTAACCTCACAATGTTTGTATCAATTAAAATGTAGAACTATAACTTAAACATGCAAATGAATAAGAGTTTTATTCAAAAATTTTTTCTCTCTACTTCTGTTAAATTTAAGGGATATATTTATACTATCTTTCGTGTTTACATTCTATCTTGCTTTTTATCGTAATTAAATTAATTTATAGACCTACTTCAGTCTAATTTCTGCCTGCTGTAACGTGTCCTTTTTTCTTCATTTGTAGGTTAAAATCGAGTTAACCTATTAAATATAGCACACATTTAAGACTGAGAACCGTACGCTTATTTAGCTACACGTGTGGTTGAATTTCATTCGGCTAGGTTAGGTTAGGTCAGGTTTTTTTAGGTTAGGATAGGTTAAATCTCTATGTAGGTTAAGCCGAAGCTGAATGAAACAGTACCGCAAACATAACGAGGACAACACAATGAGTTTAATTGTGTTACGTGAAGTTAGGTTAGGTTAGGTCAGGTTTTTTTAGGTTAGGATAGGTTTGAACTCTTTGCAGGTTAATCCCAAGCTGATTCAAACGGTACCGCAAACACAACGGGACAACACAATCAGTTTAATTGTGTTTCATGAGGTTAGGTTAGCTTAGGTTAGGCTAGATTAGATTTATTTCTATGTTAGGCTCGAGTTGATCCATTCGATGTAGCACACATTTGCAATTTGGAAAATATGCTTCCAGAGCTTTGCGTGTAGTTCAATAAATTTCTGTTAATTCAGGTTAAGTGAGTTCAGGTTCTGTTGGGTAAAGTTATGTTAAATAAGTTGATATCAGGCAAGGGTTGATCCTTCACAGTTGTCGACATGTGTTTGAAGTGCAAATTTGCATCACTGGCATTATTTTGAAATTTATTTGCCTCAGTGCATGATTTTTCGTCATTTTTTGAGGTTATGGCTCAATCATGACGTGATGGGTGATTTTTGATACCGAATTTGAATTCAGTGCCCCAAAATCCATAGAAATACGTGTATCTTGTTACCAGATCCGCACACTTTTTTGTGTGGCTGTGTATTTAAAGTATTTTTCCAAATGCATCAAAAAGCCCTCGCTTAAGTCGCTTTTGTCCTGTCAAAAAAAGGTGTTTTCTATTCTTTCCTTTAAATTATCATTTTTCTGCATCCATTTTCTGATGAATCGTTTACTTTTACAATCATTATCATTACAAGATCTCAATATGTCATTAAACCCTATATCTATTACTCTTTGAATATCATTAATATG
>NC_046662.1:19225092-19232967 GCF_010883055.1 Belonocnema kinseyi | reverse complement strand
TTTGGTTCGAATCCGAATTACAGCTCGTGCGGAGTGTACCCGGTGTTACTGTTGATTATTGCAGCATAAACCAACATGATTGAATGCCTGAAGTGCCTAATCATCTCTTTGATAATAGAATGTGATCTCTCGTTCTTCCCATTAGTTTGCGAGTGGTAAACTCCCGTAAATGTGTGTTGTATTCCTAACCGTCTTCAAGGGGTGTTATTATTGTATATTGTGTTAGGTAATCTCATAATTCTTATATATTACCATTTTTTATTTCCTTGTATGGCCCTATTACGTCTAATGATAAGTTTTTATTGTGGTTTTGTGGAATATCAGGGTTCTAAATATTTCAAAAGCATCTACGAAGGTAGGGTGAAAAGTTTCCGGCCTGTCCTAGAGATGGCACCAGCAGGTATAATGTTTAGCTTGGATTCTATAGTACTATATCTTACTAGCTTGTATATAAATTTTCAAGTCGATTCCTCTATTAGTATACATTTGAGAGCCTGCTGAACAATATACCTCGATTGTTTGTGCAAAAAAAGAAAGATCAGAGAAGCGCGCGTTTATTCAATACTTGTAATTGAAAGGCCTAACACCACTTCAAATTAAAGAAGAAATGGATTACTCCACCCTCGTATTTGTTCTTGTTGAAATTCAAATTTAACTTTTGCACTTACTATACGTTTGTTAGAGGATTAGCGAGTTTGGAGAAATCTTTTATAAATTTGCGGTAGTACCCTACTAATCCTAAAATCTGCTTTATTTCTTTAAGGTTTCTTGATTTTGGATATGTCTTTATTTTTTTCTATTATATCTGGATTAGGTTTTATACCATGTTCTGCAATAACATATCCTCAATATTCTAACTCGCGTCTAAGATACTCACATTTGTCCGGCTGAAGCTTCAGTCCTACTGCGCGCAAACGTTTAAATAATTTGATTAAGTTTTCGTTCTGTTCTTTTAAATCTTTCCCGTTGACTATTATATTATACATATAGACAAAACATTCATTCCCTAATAGGCCCTTTAAGCCATTGTTTACCATTCATTGGAAGGTAGGAGGGGCATTCTTTAAACCAAATGGCATATGCGAATGCAGAAAAATACTTTAAGTGTCCTAATTGATAAATTACTTCATCAATGTTAAGCAAAGGATAATTGTCCGATATTATTTTTTCATTCAGCGTACGAAAATCTATGACGAGACACCATTTACCTTTTTCAGACGCGTCGCGTGCTTTGGGAACTAACCATAATGGGCTATTATAAGGAGAATTTGAATCACGTATTATTCCTATTTCTAACATATTTTTTATTCGTGACCTGATTTCCTCCTGTAGGATTGTTGGATACCTATACTGTTTCTCGTGAAAAGATATGTTTTCTGTTGTTCGGATAGAATGTGTTCTTAGTTTAGTAAGGGGTGAAGGGTCTCCAGGTAATGTATAAATGTCATGGAAGGATTGTATTATCTCCGATTAATCTTTCTCTTTCTTTTTTACGTGTGAGAGTCTGGTATTCTGTTTCAGTAAATTTAATCTCTCATTATTGATTGGGACATACTGTTCGTTAATAAAATGTACAGAAGTTTCTTCAAACTATTTTTCATCAATAGGATAAAAATGATCGATTTCCTTTTTCAAATAGTACGGTACCAATGGTTGACCATTTTCTTTAAATGTAGCGATCATACTGATTCCGTGAGTGAAATTTACGAAAGCTATATCTTTCTTAAATTTTTCTAGAGATATTTTAAGTGAAAAGGTCTTGGGACCTATAACGATTTTTTCGTTAATGTTGTCATAGATGAATCCATGTCTGTCTAAAAAGTCCATCCCTGGAATACCATCTGCTGCGAAGTTGCTACTTTCATAGAAAGTTTGACATTCATTTATTTTTTCAAAATGTTTTACTTTAATTGCATACTTTAAAAACATGTTATCATCTGTAACGCCTATTATTTTTATTATTTTAAATCGCTCCAATTTATCAGATAATAAATGTCGTTTTCGTTGCTTCGTCCGCTGCTGATTGTTCCAATTGTTCTCCCTTTAGTACGTACTCCTTCTCCACTACATGGTCGAAGAAGTTGGATTCTTGGTTTGTCACGTTCGCTCGGTTTTCTGGCGGTCTGCTGGTTGAGGCTTGGTTGTGAAAATTTTATTTTTTCATGTAACAATCTTCTTCCTTATGTCCTGGTCGTTTACAATTTCTAAATGAGACTTTATTTCGTCCTGCCGGAGCAATCTCATATTGTTTTTTTTGTAACCATTGTTTTTGGTTGGTAATGGTATTGATGCTTGACTTTTTCTTCTTCTTTGATTGCTGCGTCGACATCATAAGCCTTGTCGAATATTTTATTCAACAAAATATATTTTTAATCCATCTAATTGCTGTCGAATTTTGTCTTGTATTTTAAGGAACCTATTAATAAAGCTGCTAATCCTTGTCCCATGTAAACATTTGACAGGTTTCTCGTTGCCGATTAAGAGAAGTGTATGTTTGTCTTTCTCCAAATAGGATTCGAAGTCTATTATACAAATCCTCGTAGTTGGCAACACCATCTATTCTTATTGAGCTGGCTGCTCGTCCTTTAGGTCTTGAGCAATGATGCCGTCCCTTAAAATTTGTCTTTTATTCGTTTTCATTCTAGGTTTTGCATGTACAACTTGCCGAATAAAGTTTTTAAAGTAGTTCTCTCAAAGTCTGGAACCAGGTTGATGGTTATTTTAAAATTGAATTCACCTTCATCCGTACTTGTTAAATTCGCATATTGATTTTCCTAATCCCTGTTTTGATTATTTCTAGAACCTTCTAAATTATCTAATCGTGTAGTGATTATCTCAAATTGTCACATTATTAAATTTAGAGCATCATTTTCTGAAGTTCTAGTGATAGATACAGGTCGTGACATTTTTTTTGTATCGAATACTAAACTATCACTTATCAGAAAACTTGCAGAATGTGATGAAATACCTTTTGGGTTTCTCTAGTCCTTCCAAATATCAGCCAGTATGTAGTCATCAGGATCGACGAATCATCTTAGTAACTTCATTTCTTCACATTTACGTGCTTACTTCACTTATCACTTTGTGTACTCTATTGAAAAATAGTCCAGGAACAGTCAGTAATGCTGTTTGTCTATTTGATTCAATTTACTTTTTATTTATGTATTTTTTGTTTCGAAGTATTTAAGTTCTTTTTTCGCGATATCGCCAAGTTGATATCCCAGACTGCTGCCACCAATCTGTCGTCCGCATGACTGAGCGACCGATAAATTTAAATTTGGGAATCGAGAGTAACCCTCTCGATTATGAATTTATTGAATTGATAATATAAATTATACAAAATTCCTCGCCCTCTGCTCTCAAGCTGGATAGCGTTAACACTATCGCGTCTAGATTTAAAAATAAATTTCGATTAGCAAACATTTCCGTTCAGTATATTGAACTCTATAATGAAATCTGCTGACTATTCGAATACTCAGTTGGACTCTTGAGACACATTCTTGTTGTAGGAATTAGAATGAAATAGCTTATTAAGCTCATTAAAGTACCCCATCCTCTTGATTCACTAATATACATATTTTGCTCACTGGAATGTATACATTTTCACTAATGCTAGATTAAAAGACTATTCTAAATAATTTATTGTTTTGTAATATTTGTTTTGAATCCATTCAATATCATGATAATTCTGTAAAGCTGTTAGAAATTCTATTCCATAAAAATCAGGCCCATAAAATGTACACTTCTTGTAATGTTTATCAAGGGCTCGGCGAACATAATGATCTATTATTATTCCAACAACTACATCATTATGTTCTGCTAAATAGTGAAGTCCTGGTGGTACTGGAAGGATCTCACCTCTTACATCTTCGTAGCAACAAATCTGCCAAATTCTTTTAGGAATATTAGACTGATGTGACACAACATTTTCCCGGTTGGCTCGTGAACTTAATTCTACAAACAGAAATAAAAATAGATGAATGTCAAGGTGTATATGTACCTGTACAATAGGGCGTTCGAAAAGTTCTATGCTCGAAATTCCAATAGCGATGAAAATTAACTTTTGGAATTAATACATGTATACCTATAAAATCATTCAAACATATTTCGGGCTACTTAAGCGACTTTGAAATACTTAAATATCGAAAAAATCTATTTATTTACGTGGAGTTACGGCACAATGTGTTACCAAAAATATACTTTTATATTTCGATCACAGACATGTATTGCTACAAAATAGTTTTTTCTTAAAAAAATTTTAATATAAAATCGGACAGTTTCGAAGACTTGAAACTTCTAAAAATTATACAAACAAAAAAAAATTCTGCTAAGGTTACGGCATTTTAAATTAAAATAAGCACAGCTTAGATTTTCTGTAATGATTACCGAATTTTCTGCAAAGTTTACAATATTTTCAGTTGTTCTATAAATTTAAGAATTTTCTGTAACATTTAGACTTTTTTATTAGATTTGACGATTTAAAGTTGTTAATTTGTCAGAAAGGTTCAGTAATTATTATAGAAAATACCTGTGAAATTATCAATTAACTTAAAACTTTGTAAACTCTGCAAAACTGGAAGTTATCATTTTAAGGGGGTACTACGGGAACTTTTTTTCAAAACATCGATTTTCCGAAAATGACAAAATTCTTGTATTAAATATATGTAGAAATGCTGTGGAAGTGGTTATTTTGGTCGGAAAATTTAGGAATATGTCAAAAAATGCAAAAGAATGCAAGTGTCTTGAACGCGCCGAATGAGTATTTGGATCAATGCAAAAACTTAAACGCGTTCTTCTCGGAACAACGTTTTTTGACCTGGTCGACATAATTAAAAAAAAACTACTGGACCGATTGGGCTGAAATTTGAATGGTTTATTCTTCACACAAATTCTTATTGGGCCGACTTCCAGAATGCTTTTCGTTTAACATTTAACCCCTTTTTAAAATAATTATGATGAAAAAAGTGCAAAATTTTCAAATCTGCCATTTTGTATTTTTTGCGGATTTTTATTTCCGAGGTTTACCCGATAGCGAAAAGCGCACTATTTATTAGTTTTGAAAAAAAAATTCTTTTAGATGACTACAACTTTTAGAAACCATGTCAACCAGTTTCAAGCAGGGCTAACTTTGGGCAGCCGTATCAGGCAGATTTACCGTAAAAAATGTGTCCATTACTTTGAAATCTTAAATTTCATGTACAAAAGATTTGAACTACTAGAATATATTTTTCTAGAAAAAAAATTCTTGACAAACACCTTAAAGTTCTTTGGCTTCCTCCTTAAACAAAGATAATCATCAAGAAGTTAATTTTTTTCGGGTTTTAAAGTGTTTTTCACCGTTTACTTTTTTTTCACAAATCACTAACACAAATCATTGAATAATTTTGGATTATGTAAGTTTTCTTTATCGGAAATTGGTATTTGATTTAGAAAAAGAAAAGATTTAAAAATAGATAAATCAATCACAAATTTTTTAGGTTATGTTAGGGATTTACACCAAAGATTGGTATTTCAAAACCAGTCGTTATATTTCAAACAAAATTGAATATATATTATATAATATATTTCAAACAATATGAATAGAATTGGAAATTGGTTATTTTAAACAAAAATCTATAGATTTCATTAAAGATTTACAATTCTGCACAATTTTCTGTAATTTAGTGTTTTATGTCCAAAAAGAAAATTTGTATTAAAAAATCATTAGATTTCAAAAAATATACATAGTTTTTAAAGAATCTTAGGGCACCTTGAATTTTTACGTCGGAAATTGGCATTATCCAACAAAAATTACTATAATTTAAGCAAGATTTTGATTGATTTAAAAAAAAAAATATTAAAAAACTTGAACAATTTTTGGTTATGTTAGAGATTTGCGCCAAAGATGTGGTTTTCGTTTGAAATCAATTGGCTATTAAATAGAAAAACAAATTAGCTTTTTAAACAAAGTGCGTTATTTAAAGTCATCGCTTATACATTGAGAATACACCATACAAATTTCAAGCCTTTTCATTAACAAATGGCCGAATAATGGCGAGTTTTGTTTCAGAAAACATCGATTTGTAATCGGAAAATTTTCTATGTTTTTATTGTTTATCTTAAGTAATAATTGTCCAATAAAAAAGTTTCATACAGAAAATTGGTCGGCCGCGTCAAGCTGAATACGAATGTATATTTTGTTTTACGTTTTGACCACTTTTTTTGTCGATAGATTTTCCCGACTTGACAATGCTTTTACATCCGGTCCTTCAATTATGGTTTGAACCAAATTTATATTTTTGAACAGTTTTAAATTATATTACATTTTGACAGGAAATTGGTTATTTTGAAAAAAATACTTTAGATTTTGATGAAAATCTATAATTAATCTAAAAAATATTCTGTAAGTTATTATTTTTTGTTGTTGTCGAAAAATGGAATTAATATTATAAAATCATTAGATTTTATAGAAGATTCCTTCTTTTAGAGAACGTTAGGTTGACTTTTAATTTTACGTCGGAAATTGGCATTATCAAACAAACATAATTATAATTTGAGCAAGGTTTACAAGTTCTCAACAATTTTACAAAATGTTAATGTTTTTCGTAAAAAATTGATATTTCTAATTAAAAATTATATATCGAAAAAAATTCACATGTATTCAAAGAATATTTGCCATTTTGAAATATTTAAGGTTAGATTAAGATGTTTTACGAACAATCGGTTATTTCAAACCAATTCTAGGGGCCCTGCAGTGGTTGTTTAAACATTTTCTTAAATTAGATATACACATACATTTACAATAACTCTGAAGTTAGGATATAAATTTGTATTGATTATCAAAAATATTGACCTTCCTTCTCTTTTATATTATTTTAGATAATAGATACTATGCAATTTTGAGATATTAGATAATATTTTGATGTGTTTCCAGTCAGCTCGCCAATCCTGATAATCAAAACAAAAATATAATTTACTACAATTATTTAGTCCCGTGTAGAAATAGCCCGGTTTGACCCGACCAGAAGAAGGTTTCTGGCCAGAATCTGACCGGGTCGAACCGGGATACTATTTTGTTAATTGCCCGGCCGGGATCTGACTGAGTTCCCACCGGGACCCAGTCGGGATATTTCTAAAGAAATATCCACAAACGACTGTCGTAAGTGGGTCGTTTGTGAATATCTGACAGGCGAAAGACCAATTTTTTGTGCTTTAGGTGTTTTTTTATTAATTATGAAAGAAATGTTAAACTAATTTTAATTTTATGGTTTCCCACTTTTGGTTCTGCAGTTCCCAGACTTGCTGTGACTGCGAAATCGTTGACCAACTTCTTTTTTATTTTCAAACATTTAGTTTCCCAGTGAAATTATACTTATTTTTTTTTGTGATACGATTTTTTTTTATTTTTAATGTATCTATGTATTATCTTGAATAACTATAAAACGTAATAAGAAGAGAAATAACTTCTTCCGAACGAGGCTTTGAATTACGTTATCATGCTTGCACGTAATAACTATTCGGCGATTTCCGGAGTCTTTAATGCTAAAAACGCAGTAAAACGTCAGTTGATGCCAGGTTATCCGTTAAGAAATTTGTTAAATTTCACAAAATTTTATCCAATTTTCTGGAGCAAGCGGATTATTTATAAAGGTAAGTGAATTATTTTGTTAATAAGTAAGCATTATTAATATTATTCAACGTTAATGTTAAATCAATTTTCTAAACCGGTTTCATAGGTTAGGATGTCACGTGAAACCTCTGAAATTTATTTTATCACTTGTAAAAAACCTACGAAAACTAAATTACGCTTAAGGTAAATTTGTTATGCAATTTAACTTTAATTTCTTACAATGCAATTTCTTACAGAAACTTAAGTATCATAACCTAAATTTTAGT
>NC_046662.1:19214173-19224992 GCF_010883055.1 Belonocnema kinseyi | reverse complement strand
ACAGGTGGAAATAAGTGCTGACAAAGGTTCTTATCTCTCCCAGTTGGTAGAATATGTTCGTTGTGGTAAAAAGGCTCCAGTAATATGCGATCGAGGAACCCATTCAAAAACCGGTCGGGTTCCGACCGGGTTACCCTATTTGTATCCGGGATCTGATCGGGTAACCCGGCCGGGAGCCGACTGGGTACCTCCGGCCTGGATCCGAGCAGAGCAGAGCAGTGTACCAACATTTTGTTAAAATTGGTGAGTTAGTGATTTGTGTTTATAAAAATAGATTTGTTAAGCGAATGTCCAATCATTGGAAAACACACGAGTTAAGTAATCGAAGATTACATACACAATAGGATGTCACTTGAATATAGAATATATTTGAATAAACTTGAATATATAGGGTGTCCCGGGACTATTGTGTCGATCCTTATAATGGGGGATAAAAAAGTTATATTTTAAAGTTCTAAAAAACTTTTGGGTCCGTTTCGTATTTTGGTGACTACAGGGCAATGTCTCCTGCCTCTGTAACTTCACCTTGCTTTGAGCTTTAAACGAAAAATCAAGTGCGATTACGATTGTGAATGTCTGCTTGAATCGGATGGTCTTAAGTTTTATCGAACCGTAAAATAACTTTGCCAAAAAATCAATTCCTTTATTTACACATGTTTCACATTATCCGATGCATTTTCCAGATAAAATATTGGCTCACCGAAATTCATTGCATGAAAGAATTGGAAATGATGACTAGATTCTTGAAAATTAAGTGAGCATAGCACATTATTGCAAATAATCAGTAACCGACCCTGATTAAGGTGGATTTCAATCAAATGGTTTGAATTCTCTAAATCCTTCGAAATGCATAAAATTCTTTCCAACTATTTCCAAATTCATCAGATTTAGTTGACAGTGAATTGATTTCTAAACTCCTGATATTCAGGATATAACTTAAATCATTTTTTATTTTCTGATTCCTTCTCAAAACCTGAAATTCTTTTAATCTATTTCAATTTCAGCAACTTTGAACGACGGGTAAACTGCTTCTGGATTAGGATGCACACTTTTTTTATCTTTCAAGAATTCTGTATAAATCTTTTAATTGCCTTGAAGTAATTTGTATCCTTTCCAAGGTTTTTCTTTCGTGAAATATTTCGAATATTGCTGAATTTGTAAATGTTTAATTTATTGTTTTTTTATGCCTGAAATGAGATTAGTTTGTGCTGAAAATTGGCGAGGGTTCAAAAATAGCAGTAACACACTTCTTTAAATAATCACTCAATATATTTTAAACAACACGGCACAAACTATTTACAGGACTGTAGAAAAACATGGTAAAAATATAAGTGTGCACGCGAGTTAGTGCAAAATTGAAAGACGAGGTGAAGGTATCGATGGTTGGAAAATTCTGACGCGACCTTAGGGTCAAAGTTAAATGAAGGTGCTAGTCTTAGTACAAAAGGTGGGAGGATTGACCAATTAGGATTTAGAAGATCGTTCGTGGGATCGATAGGTGACACCCCCTATAAAAGGGCAAGTGAAAACTGCAGCTGTCCAGCTTTCCCAAAAATAAAATATTCTGGTTAAGGTCATCATTCACTTTCGATGGTCGTATCGTGAAGGGCTTAAGTTTCTAACTACAGACTGAGAAAATTCTCGAAGCTAACGGAACTATGCTTAATCTTGAGCAGATGTACAATCTGTCATAAATTATAAAGTAAAAGTAAATTTCCCCAAAATATAAACAATCCTAACTATAAATTATTTACAATATGAATCGTCTTAAAGTTTTATATCTGGTATTTACAATAATTTTTTATAGTAGGACTGAGCACTGAAGTTACCGCAGTGGGAGATATTGCTGTTCGGGATCGCACGAACACTTGAAACTACTAAGCAGTCTGATAAGTACCTGAAAATTCTAAGAGATGGCATTAGCATTCACTAATGTGAACCATTTTCGTCGAGCTTGATCCTTCAAATGACGCCTGTGAAAACTTCGCCATTTATGTTTACGCATTTACAAGTTACAGCACTGGGAAGCGACTAACCTCCGAGTTTTTTTTAATATGGAAAAATCTGAGTTTCGAGTTTTGATCAAACACTACTATCTTCGCAAGAAAACGATATCCGAGACCAAGGCCAAGCTAGATAAGTATTACGCGGACTCTGCACCGTCGATTGGAACGATTCATAAGTGGTTTACCGAGTTTCGTTGTGGCCGTACGAGCACAATTGATGCTGAACGATCTGGGTGCCCAAAAGAGGTCACTACACCAAAAAATGTCGAAAAAATCGATGATATGATGTTGAATGATCCCAAACTGAAATTGAGAGAGGTAGCTAATGCTGTAGGCATATCATTGGAACGTGTGGGCAACATCGTGCATTCAGTTTTGGGCATGAAGAAGCTCTGCGCGCGATGGGTGCCGCGTTTGCTTACAGTGGACCAAAAACAAATTCGTGTGACAACTTCCCAGCAGAATTTGGCATTATTTTCGCGTAAGCCGACCGATTTTTTGCGCCGATTCATAACCATGGATGAAACCTGGATCCACTACTACAATCCGGAGCGTCCAAAAACGCAACAATGGGACGGAAAAGTTATGGCCTCAGTATTTTGGGATGCACATGGCATAATATTCGTGGACTATCTTGAAAAAGGTAAAACCATAATCGGAGCATACTATTCATCATTATTGGACCAATTGAAAATCGAAATCGCCGAAAAACGACCGCATTTGAAGAAGAAAAAACCGCTTTATCATCACGACAATGCGCCTGTCCATTCATGCTTAGTTGCACAAGCAAAACTGCATGAAATCGGCTTCGAATTGGTTCCTCAGCCACCGTATTCACTAGAACAAAAAAACGTCTCCGTGTTTCATTTTTCAGGGACTTATCAGACTGCCTAGTAAGTGTACACGGCAATACTTCCAGGACACCCTTTATAGAGTGGAACTTCCAACCCAAGTCTACATTGCGGCTTGTTAGTGTAATAATTCTTCATGAATTCATGAGATAGATCTTACTAAAGGTGCCAGCGAGTTTCTCACATATCAACCATATTTCAAACAAACAAGACAATCATCTATGACTTTTGTAAGAATCGATTCTGAACAATCAGAAGAAGTTATCCAAGATGCAGCTTTCCTGCCTTTAGACATTTTACATGAGCTCACTAAGTACATTCCGAAAGTATAAAGTTCAGTTTTTGAGAAAAATAAAGTGTATCAGCGTGAACAAAAACTCGTTATCAATGTCAGAGAGAGCAGCCCTCAACGGTTTCCAAAATAAGGGCTCTTTCATACTGTAGCAAAAAAAAAGAAATAAAAGTAATATGTGCAACCAGCAGAGGTAAAACATAGGCCTGCAGTTCGAGACGTCTGAAATAGACGGTTTCACACTAATTTTTTTAAAATTTATTTTTTAAAACTTTTTTTTGCATAGAAATGTAGGAGAAGGTTGAAAAAACACAGTCACACCTTCGGTTTTTTCCTATTTTGACTTTACAAAGAAATGAGAGAAAAATCCAGTTTTTTCCTACAAATGTTAATTTGCTATTTAAAAAAATATATTTTACTGCTTTTTTAAATACTAATTTCGACACACCGCATTCACGAGGTGTGAAGACAAAGTTACAAATTAATGTTCTGTTATCAAAAAAGTGTCCAATTCGACAAAACGTGACCCTCCAATCGTGTGAATGCCCTTATACGGTCTATTTTGACATTGAATTAAGCAAATGTGACATTTTCAAATATAATATTTTTAAAGATATTTTCGAGAGGAAAGATAATGAAAAATAAAATAGAAAATCGTATGTCCAGACGTGGGTCAAATCCGACCAAACGTTGCCCTGAAATAATGTCAATGCACATATACGGTCCATTTTAGAACAAAAATAATCAAATGTGACATTTTTAAATATCAGATTTTCAAAGTTACTGTCTAGAGAAAAAAAAAAAAAAATTCATAATCCTATGTCCGGAAGTTGTTCAAATCTGACCAAACTTGAAAACGTGAAGAAAGTAGACGGTTACACAATAAATAATTTTTTTTTTAATATTTCAATTTTTTCAGTTTTTTTGAACAGTAATGTAGGGATGGTTGAAAAACATATCCTCACTTTCGGTTTTTCCAATTTTTCCTTTAAAAAAGTGAGAGAGAAATCAAATTTTTTCCTACAAATGTTAATTTTCTATTAAAAAAATATATTTTACTGCTTTTTTAAATACTAATTTCAACACACCGCATTCACGAGGTGTGAAGACAAAGTTAAAAATGAATGTTCTATTATCAAAAAAGTTGTCAATTCGACAAAACGTGACCCACCAATCGTGCGAATGCCCTTATAAGGTCCATTTTGACATTGAATTAATCAAATATGCTATTTTTAAATACCATACTTTTAAAGATATTTTCGAGAGGAAAGATAATAAACAGTCTAATTGCTTTACGTTTTCACGTTTGGTCAGATTTGAACGACTTCCGGAAATAGTATTTTGAATTTTTTTTCTTTTTTTCCTTAGACAGTAGCTTTGAAAATCTGATATTTAAAAATGCCACATTTGATTATTTCTATTCTAAAATGGCCCGTAAATGTGCATTAACATGATTTTAGGGCAATGTTTGTTCGGATTTGATCCACGTCCGGAAATACGATTTTTAATTTGATTTTTTATTACCTTTCCTCTCGAAAATATCTTTAAAAATATGATATTTAAAAATGTCACATTTGATTAATTCAATGTCAAAATGGACCTATAAGGGCATTGACACGATTCGAGGGGCACGTTTTGTGGAATTGTACACTTTTTTCATAATAGAACATTAATTTTTAACTTTGTCTTCACACCTCGTGAATGCAGTGTGTCGAAATTAGTATTTAAAAAAGTGGACAAATATATTTTTTTAAATAGAAAATTAACATTTGTAGGAAAAAATTTGATTTTTCTCTAATTTCATTTTAAAGGCAAAATTGGAAAAACCGAAAGTGAGACTGTGTTTTTTAACCTTCCCCTACATTTCTATACAAAAAAAAGTTAAAAAAAAACAAACTTAGTGTGAAACCGTCTATGTCAGACGTCTCGAACTTCAGTACTATGGTAAAACTGGGCAAATGATAAAACAAAAATAACAAACTTCTCTCAATCAAGAACAAGGAAGTACTTATTCAGGGTACATATCTTCGTCGTATACAAAGAGAAGTGTCTCAAGTTTGGTGTTTCTGACTATATTTACGATGTTGAGACAGAAGGAATTTTTTATTAAACTTTATGGTAGTGTTCTTGACTTCAAAAAGTAAGTTTTCATCGTTATTATTTTAGTCTCGAGCAAATACAATTTTTTTGATACGCTCTATGTTATACTGATGAATTCAATTTAAGCAATAGTAAAAATACACTGCGACAAGCATTCGAAAAATAAAATGTGATTTTTTCGGTTCAAACACATTTTTTCAGTTCAACAAAAGTATTTAGCTTGTACCTTTCGTTTAGTACATACCTATCTGAGGTGGCTTGAGACTCCCTCGATTGACTTGCAAACTTAATTCTGTAACAGAAATAAAACTTAGATGAATTTTGACATGGATGTACAATAATGAATTTAATTAAATTAATAGTTACGACGCACATTGTTCGATATTAGACGTGAATTTCCAAATTTGTCTCGATCTATCAGGGAAACTTTTTGTTTCGCGGCTGATATTTCCTGATATAAATCATTTCAATTGTCCATATAGAGAAAAATAATTCAAAAAAAATCGCGGAAAAATAGTCTAAGTGACTGGGAACTTTATATTTTATTTTTTGTAAGTGAAAGATTCAAGTTCTTTCTCACACGTACAGTGTTAATAATTAATGAAAATTCAATTTTCAAATTCAGGCGTAATCTGGATTTAGGATATTGTAGTAAATTATTAATTTGGTTTTATAATATGATCTACTTACGAACAGAATTAAAGAATTTTATAAAAGTGAAGATCAGCGTACAAATAACAATCTTCATTTTGCTGGAGACAGATACTAGAGCTTCAAATAATTTTTTTGAGATGTAATTGAAAAGGTGACGAATACTTTACTTGTATATATTGCAGCCATTATCTTATTATTGACAAAAAGTATTATCTTCATTCAGGTGGTGGGATGGAGTTGAGAAATAAAAGCAAACTATGTTGCTTTGTATAGCGACAATCAAATAACATGAGGAAAAAATAGTGTTAGGAATTAGTGTCAGACAGATTTTAAATTTGGACTAGCTTTTTCAAAACTTTCCTCGTTAGAGTATTTTTGCATTCTTTTTTTGGAGCCACTCACATTTGTAAATCTCGATGTACCTTAATGCTTATGGGCACTAGAGAACGGCCTCTCCTTAGTAGATTCAAAATTGCAGGATTTTCAATTTCATGAATAATAGCAAAAAGTTAGAATTCCTGAAAAACTCAATTGTATTTGAAAAATTTGCGTATTTTAAATCTAAATCTGGAAAATTTCTTGGTCTCATTCTCAAAAACGACTGAAAAAATATTCTTTTAATAAAAATTAATACATAATAGTTGCAATATATTATAATTAAACGATTCTCGTAGTAATTCTGGATAGGCACACATTCAAGGAATTATTTACAATGCCAATAGGGCAAGGAGAAATAGAGTTACTGTGTAATTGATTCTAATTTCTCCATAATGAAGAAATATCTTGTGAAGGCTGTATGTTTGGTGGAGATAATATAATCTATTTACAAGTTTCATAATACTACTAAATTAACTTGAATTCGAACTATACTATTTGAGATCTTTTCATTGATACCCATATTGTTGGAGTTCACCGAGGAATGGGACGGATTTATATGTATGTTTTGCTACCTCCCCCCTTCCGCCATCATTATATACTGCAATATTTCTTAAACATCCTTTAAAAATTACGTGATAAATTGTTATCATGATATTACGTAAAGAAAATTGTTTTACCTGTTGTATGCAAGCAAATTTTTATGTGGACTGGAGATGGTGCAACCTTTTTATTTCTGTTGAAACAATAAGATTTTTCATTCATTTGATACAATAAGAAGTAGGGTGGTCAACTGTTTATAGATAAAAAACAATTAGAAAACAAAATTGAACAGTGGTCTACATGGTTTCTAATTGTTTTTTTAACGTTAACTATGGTTTAAAAATTAAGGTTTTAATTTAATTAGTATGCGTGATATAAAACTAGTCATTTAACTTTTCTCAGTTACCAATGTAACCAAAAAAATTAAATGCTTACCAGCCTCGTGTGTAATATGGTAATAATGGCATTTTTATAAGAAAAAAGTTACTAAATACAAAAAAATAACTGTGACCTGTAAATATTGATTTTAATTTGATTTAGAAAATATATTTTTTGCCAAAAAAGGAACAATTTAGACCGTTGTGGATATTTAAATTTAATAATTATTTTGTTTAAACCACCCTAATAAGAAGGTTATATTGTGAAATTCCAAACGTGACAATAGATAAATGGACATATTCAGAGTCTTCATATGCTACTTTTAAACAGAGTTCTGTTGTAGACTTGCAAGGTTTTTTTTCAAGTTGTAGATTTGTCTAATTTTCCATAGAAAATTGAAAATAAGCAAAATTAAAAAAAAAATGATTTGCCATGAATAAGAATGCACCTAAATGTTCAAAGTGAGCTTAAAGTCGATTATTATCAAAATAACGCGACTATGTAATATTTTTAAATCTATTGGAACAAAAAGAAGGCTATACTCTAAATCTGAGCGAAAAATTTAATTTCTCAATCATCATTACCAATTATTACAAAAATAATGAACTATAAGTAGTAAAAACGTCATATTTCAATGTACAGATTATTTAATATAATCTTGCGTATATATATTCTGTATTCTTAAATGTATATTTGTAAAGCAAATTTTTGATGTAAGTTATTCCGTCTATAGATATAATAAAAAATCTCTTATGTGAGTTTTTGATGAAAATATGAAGACGAAAATTCTGCACCCTTTTTTTTAATAAATCAGAAAAAATGTTGTCTCTTTTATTAAGAGAAGAAATTTGTGCTGTACAAAGACTCCACAAGGAAATAAATAAATCGTAGGGTTGTACATAAATATCCAAAAAAATTTTACCCCTGTTATGGGCGCGGCACACAATCTTTACGAGCTATTCAATACTCGTCCAACAGAACTACTAGTAAAAGAGTCAAATGTTTATAAGGTAGAATAGACTTTTTAAGGTTACCTCCAAAATATATAAATATACTATGGCCCAGATTCACAAGAGTCAACATTTCCAAAAAATAAAAAAAAATAAAATAAGAAATTACTCTTAGAAAACTTACAAAGGATACAGAAAACTTGATAATCAGATATGATGTTATAACAAAACATCATATATTTAAAAATTAATATATTTTAAAATAAAATTTTCACTAAAAATGAAGTATAAATTGATTTAAAAACAGAGGAAATTAATAAATAAGGTTCGCGACTCTACTCTGCGGCGTATTCATTAAACCTCAGTAATAGTGGTGGGCTGACTCCGCTCTGCCCTCCACTACTGACGGTCCCCACGTGCCGAGTGAGGCCGTTAAAGTTCAGTCAGTAGAATCGGAATCTAACTTCAGAATTTGTCCTGCAGGTCTCAGCTTTCCCCTAGATGCAAAAAGTAAAGAAAATCCTAGGGAGTTTCTGTTCAAACAGGCAATTAAAAAGTTGCCTGCAAGAAACAAGTGACTAGGCTACTCTTATGGATTTTAGGCCGCTGAATCGAAATCTGGCCTCAGAATTTATCTTAAACGTCTCAGTTTCCCCATAGATTTTTTATAATAAAGGTACACGCGAAAAAGACACATATTTATTATATTCTTAAGTGCAACGACTTAGGGAGACTTAATTGGTACACAGACATTGTTTAGTGTGCCCGAAAAATTTAGGGTTCATATTTAGATTCAGCTCGCAAATCTGCAGAGGAGATTGCATTGTTTTTCTCCGTACAAATCTATATAATATGAAAAAGAGCTTAAATTTCCCTAGAATTACTCAAACTAGGGGAAACAGAAGGCACACTAGAGAATTTCTTTGTATATAATTAAGTCTTTATAAGTCGGGACACTATAGAATATAACATCCATATGTCTATTTTCGCGTGTACTGGTATTATCAAAATAACGTCAGGAATTTCCCTAGGGTTTTGCCAACTTTTTGCATCTAGGGGAAAACTGAGACCTGCAGGACAAATTCTGAAGTTAGATTCGGATTCTGCTGACTGAACTTTAACGGCCTCACTCGGCACGTGGGGACCGTCAGTAGTGGAGGGCAGAGCGGAGTCAGCCCACCACTATTACTGAGGTTTAATGAATACGCCGCAGAGTAGAGTCGCGAACCTTATTTATTAATTTCCTCTGTGTCTTTTTTCGCTTGTACCTGTATTATAAAAAATCTATGGGGAAACTGAGACGTGTACGAGAAATTCTGAGGTCATATTTGGATTCAACGGCTCAAAATCCATTAGGTTAACCTAGTCACTTGTTTCTTGTAGGCAGGTTTTTTTATGGTTTGTGTGAACAGAAAATCCCAAGGCTTTTCCCTACTATTTGCATTTAGGGAAAAATGATAAAAGCTCCAAAAATTTAGTGATAAAATTTAGATTGTGAGCGCAAAACTGCAGAGAAAATAAAATTTTTCTTACCTTTCGCTTCATAAATCTGCATAACATGCGCAAGACCTTCAATTTCCTAAGATTTATCCTAACTAGGGGAAATAATAAGCACAATGGGGAATTTTTGTATGAATTTAGTCTTTACGAGTCCCAACATATAAGAATATGATACCCGTACGATTATTTTTCCGTACCCTGGTACTATAAAAATAATATGCAAAATATCCCTGGGTTTCCCCCTATTTTCTGCACCTAGGGGTAAACTGATATGTGCAGAAAAAATCCAAAGGCCAGATTTTGATTCAGCAGCTCAAAATTTATAAGAATAACCTATTCATTATATCGTGCTGACAAATTTTTCGTATGACCTGTGTGACTAGAAAAACCCCAAGGATTTGTTGCATCTAGGGGAAAATGGAGATGTGCAGGGCGAGTTTTGAAGCCAGATTCGGATTCAGCGGCTCAAGGTCCATAAGGGTAGCCTAGTCACTTGTCTCGCGCAGACAAATTTTGTGTGTGACCTGCGTGACTAGAAAATCCCTAAGATTTTCCCCACTTTTTGCATTTAGGGGAAAACTGAGACGTGTAGGGCAAATTCTGAGGCCATATTCGGATTCAGCGGCTCAAAAATCCATAAGGGTAGCCTAGTCACTTGTCTTGTGTAGACAACTTTTTTCATGAGCCTGTGTTATTACCTCACTTAGTGAAAAGTAGACAAGATGTGTAAGAGTTTAAAAAAACGTAATTTTTTGAACTTATCTAAAAGAAGATAGTTATAAACAATAGTAAATCGCTTAAACAACTATTTTTTTAACTTACTTCATTTAGAAATTTGTTAGGTAGAAAGAGGGTGAAAAGTTAAAAATGTCGGGAAAGACAGAATTTATCAAGAATTAATAAAGAAGAAAATATTGACAAACGATAATTTATTTAAAAAATTTTAAACAATATTCATTGGACATTTAAAATTTGTTGAATAATTATTTTAAAAAAATTATTGCACATTAGTTATCAATCCACTCCAAGTAAGAAGAAGACAAATATTTGAAAATTCAAGAAAAAAATTACTAAATACGAGGGTAGTTCAATAAGTCCTTAGAATGACCAACAGATGGCGCGCGAATCGCTCCAAATCATCTGTTTTCAGTCAGCACCACTCCCGACTAG
>NC_046662.1:19204669-19214073 GCF_010883055.1 Belonocnema kinseyi | reverse complement strand
TTCGAAAATTTTTTCTAAAGCCTCCAGGGGACTTCGTTTTCGCACGAAAAAATTTTATGTGCCCTTATTGCATCCGGACCCACAATTATACTTATTGACTACTTGGAAAAGGGTAAAACGATCACTGGTGAATATTATGCATCATTATTAGAGCAGCTGAAAGAAGAAAATTAAAAAAAACGACCACATTTGGCGAGAAAAAAAATTCTCTTTCATCACGACAACGCCCGAGTTCACACATGCTTCGTTTCAATGGCTAAAATTGAAGAACTAAAATTCGAATTGGTCGAACACCCACCGTATTCACCAGATTTAGCCATTTTTTTTCCATTTTTCTTAACGAACAATTTTTTTTTTTCAATTGGTTATAAAAACACGTAAACTCAGAAGATGTGGACTGTGACTGCACCATATGTCTAGTCGGGAGTGGTGCTGACTGAAAACAGATGATTTGGAGCGATTCGCGCGCCATTTGTTGGTCATTCTAAGGACTTATTGAACTACCCTCGTATTATAAATTGTTAAAAAATTTCATTCAAACATTTAATTTTTATCAGTATAAAGTAGCATTTTATGTATTAGAAGTAATTTGAATTTTTAAAAAGCCGCAACAAAATCACAATTATCGCCAAAAACTCGCAAAAACCGTATTCTCATTGCGCGCCGGGCGCGCAGCGCCTCGTGTCAAGTTTGAGCGCGCCTAGGGCGCGAGGGTACGCTCTCGCGCTCGTTTTCGAACAGGATTGCCGCCAAGATTGGTAAAACGTTTAGGTAGAAGAGTTAAACATTCAGTTACTTCATGTAAATTGTTCTCGTAAATCAGTAATTTAGACAAAGTTGCTAAGTTCGAGAGTTTATTATTTTCGACAGATTATGTATAATTGTATTATCTTTAGATTAGAAAAAAATTTAGTTGTTATAGAAATATATTAACTTACAGTAGCCAATTTTTTGTCTGGTATCGCGAAAATGAATTTCCCTGAAATCCGTATAATGCATTTGTAGGTCAAGTTTGTTGTTTTTATCGCGTTTCTTGATATTTAAATAGAGTTATCGGCTACAATCAAAACACTTGTAAATTATTATTACCGTATTACAAACTCTACTTAATATTAACAGTTGTACACATTTTAAGTGGTAAAAAGCGTTTAATTACCCAAAGTAAATCTGAACTGTCACTGCTCCCGATTAGATTTAAACTTCTGAGGAATTACAGCCATAAATTGTAACTATATTTTTTTCAATTTGACTTTAAAGAAGTTTCTCAAAGCACATACGGCTTTGACGATTACATTTCCATAACGAAACTCGCGCTTCGCTCTCGATAATTCCTGTCCACTTCAAAAACTTCATGAACATCATTTGTAATTTTGTCTAAAATCGACTAAAAATAACGTTCCAAACTTATGGATCTCTTAAAAAATCCAAATTGCATATTTTTGAAAATAATCCAACTTTTTGGAACTTTTGTCACATTAAAAAATTTCATAATAATAGTTTCGAAAAAAATTTATTTCACATCCAGTAGAAATTTGGATTGACATTTCCTAACCTATTAAAAAAATGTTTTTCCTTTATTAGAAAATTTTCAAAATGTTGAAAAGCATATAACTTTTTGAAGTTTAAACAAATTAAAAATGCCCTTAGGATAATTTGCAATTCTTTTTGACGTTCATCAGAAATATTTACAAAAAATTCTAAAACTCATAAAAATTTTTTATTCAAATGTTGAAAAAGCAGAAAACTAACAAAGGATATAGAAAACTTGATTATCAGATATTATATCATAATTAAACATCAAATATTACAAAATTAATATAAAATGTTTTCACAATACTCGATTTCATTGCTATATGCATGCGACACGAGGCGTCAGTGGGTTAGACAGCATTGGAAAATATCGAAAAAATTGTCTTTTTAAACACGTATTCGAACTAGAGCCGATGAGCGACGTACAGTTCAAGCATGCGCAGGTATTTTTGGATCACTGTTGGGAATAATAATCAAATCAAAAGTCGAAGTCGATAATACGAATCAACGCTTCTGCTTTACCACCACCTTGCCACCCGTACCGCCGCCGTACAGGGCCTCTGCTTGTTATTTATGATCGAATTCTTATTTCAATTTAAGCCTCTCTGCATGTTATTTATGATCGTATTTTTATTTCAATTTCGGAAAGGACATGTTAAAGCCTTCAAAGCATTTAAACAAGCTATCTCGACCATTAAATATATTTACCTGAGTACCTGCGGAGAATTTTTCAGAGCTTCTTATTTTTTATTAATATAAACATTAACATTAAGTAATATTTCTATGAAGCATGGCATTTGTTATTAAAGACCATTTCTGGTGTAAAATACGATAACTTGAGATTTTGAGGTTTTGAATTAATTTTAGAATACAACAGCCAACTGATGGTCCCATAATTATATAATTTTTGCCACTTTAATGTAAATAATCCGTATATTTATAAAATATTATTTTTTGCTATGAAAAGTTACGAAAATGTACTACAAAAACTTTACGAAAGTTAAGCTTTCACTCATTTTTCTTAATACCAAAACTCCGTGTTTGAAATACATTCAAAATTAGTGAAATTTTTGAAATAACTTTCGCAAAAATTTCATTCAAATTTGTAAAATTTTTGGTGAAAAAACATAAACTATTTCAATCAAGATTAAAATAAAAATAGCTTTTTATGTATTTATCCTACGTCTTTTTGATAAATTTTTAAACTGCGAGCAGTTCGCTCTTGAATTGCAAAATGTAATATTAACCTCAAAATCTTAATAAGTTGCTACCGCATTTTATATCAGCAATGAAATTTTATAACAAATTCCATGCTTCACAGGAATAATACTTAATGTTAATGTTTATATTGAATACAAATAATAACTAAAACATTAACTTATGACTAAAAATACACTAATGTTACACCAACGTTACTCAATATCAGAAAAGTACCATTTAACTCCTTGTACTTCACGTTCACCACAAAACAGCTGCAAAAAATATATAGGCTTCCAATGTTTTATATGCTTTTAAATAATATATGGTATAAGAAATGTGGGATTGAATGAATTATGGTCAGTTTTATGGATGTATCGGATCTTAATATCTGCCGACAATTTGTCCAAATACTCAATATTTATTTTATAAAAACACAATTTTGAAAACCTCTAGCAACAGATACATACTATAGGGATGCACGGGCACTTTCATTATCACCCAATGGTCGGCAAGAAATTAGTTTTTGACCAACTAAAAAGGAACTTACAACAAAATAGTTGAATTCTCAATCAGAAAGATGAATTTTCAAGGGAAAAGTTTTATATTTCTAACAAAAAACACAAATTTTCAACAAAACACGGAAATTTTCAAATAAATAATTCCATTTTTAACCAAAAAAGATCAAGTTTCAATAAAAAATATCAAATTTTAAACAAAACTAGAATAATTCAGTTTTTAGTTGATAAAAGTTAATATTCAGTCAAAACAAAAATGAAATTTTCTACAGGTTATTTAAAATTTTAAACAAAACAGGCGAATTTGACACCAAATAGTAAAAGTTTTAACAAAAAGATGAATTTTCAATCACAAAGATTAATTTTCTATTTTAAAAAATCTTTTTTAACAAATAATAGAATTTTAAACTAAATTAATTTTTAATCCAAGAACAATAATATAAATAGTATTTAAAATAAGATAGATTTCACTTAAAATCCGGAAGGTTCTACAAATTATTTAGCGGAATCTCTTAGCGATTAAAAAATTTTTATAGTAAATTATGCAAGACGTTTTTTCTGATATAAGACAAAAACATTGAAGTTGGACATATATGTTAAAAATAATAAAAAACAGATTAATTTTTCACCCATAAAATAATTTTTAATTAAAAAGATTAAGTTTCAATAAAAAATTTTTTTAAATAAAAATAGAATTATTCAGTTTTTAGTTTATCAAAGTTAATATTCAATCAAAAAAATGAAATTTTCTACAGATTATTTCAAATTTTAATTAAAACAAATGAACTTGACACCGAATAGTAACAGTTTTAACAAAAAAGATGAATTTTCAACCACAATGATTAATTTTTTATGAACATTTTTTTAAAACAAATAATAGAATTTTCAACTAAATTAATTTTCAATGCAAGAACAATATTATGAAGAGTATTTAAAATAAAATAGAATACACTTGAAATCAGGCAGTTTCTACAAATTATTTAACAGAATCCCTCCGCGATTAAAATTTTTTTATAGTAAATTATGCCAGACGTTTTTTTCTGATCTAAGACAGAAAAATCGAATTTGCACATCTACACTGAGAAAACTATATCGCGTAAATTACAATATATATTGTAATTCCTGCGCTATATATCGTAATTATCGCATTATAATATCGCAGAATCGTGATATCGTACACACAAATTTTTACATTACATACCTCATAATTATGCAATCTGTAACGTAAGAAATGGGGATTCCCATCTGTGAGTTACATTTTGCGCTTTTGCTAAATGGTATTAAATAAGTTCTAATTCGTCTACAATAATATGATTTATTTCGGACTTATTTTCCTAACCTCAGTGAAACTTTCGCCGAAATATGTTTATTCATTAACTGTTGCAGGTCTTACCTGCAGCAAATTTTTAATTTTTTCTGTGATTGTTTTAAATCTGGTGTCCCGATTTATAGCTCGAACTGACTCATACTCTACCTTTTTTCCATTTCTGCTAAGGACGCCGTAGCAGACAACGGCAACAAAATTTAACTTCATTTTTTTCTGTGATATTAGTGCATTATAATATCGTACAAAACTCCGGGACCTGATTGTACGTTATCATATTGCGCTTTCTTGCAATATAGAGGTTTTGCGACATCATTGTGCGATATCTTTTTCTCCGTGTATGTTAAGAATAATAAAAAACAGATTAATTTTTTACTCATAACATTAATTCTCTGCAAAAAACTATTAGTTTTCAACCAACAATGATATAATGAAAATTTCCCTTAAAGATATTAATTTTTAACAAGCAAACAAAAATCAAGAAAATAGTTATAATTATAATTATTATTACACCATTGAGCCATTTCCTTTTCGGGGTAGGCGCGACTCACTCGGTAGGGGAAAGCGGTAGTGTGTGGAAGGGATAGAGATTTTTCAGATTGATCCAGAATCCTCGTGCTATTTAAGTAAATAACACGTTCGTTCCGCAACTCTGCTCCGACCCAGGTTGCTGATCAATCTCTCTAGCAATCACCCCAAGCGAAGAACCTCACGAAGTCGTTATGTAAGGTTCCCCATTTGGGTCCATTAGTGGCCATTCACACATTCACACATTCTAACCATTCTTTCCGCGGTCTACCTCTGGGCACGCTGCCATTTACTTTACCTTGATACACTTGTTTCGTTAGTCGTTCATTTGGAATTCTCTCAACATGTCCGAACCATCCTAACCGATTTCTTCCCCATGTGTCTACTAGCGTCTCTTCTGCACGACATTCTTTTCGAATTGTCTCGTTACTTACTTTGTCCATCAGGGTTTTCATGCATATTATGCGCATGAATCTCATGTCAATTGCGTTAATTTTACTCTTGTCTTTTTCTTGATAAGTCCATGTCTCGCTGCCGTATAGTACTGTCGGTACAAATATGGAATTATGTATTGCCATTTTAGCTTTATTTGATATATTCTTACTTCTGATAAGGGGATCAATAACCTTCTTAGCTTCATTTATTCGTCTATCTAATTCCTCATCTATCTTCCCGTCCTTAGTAAGTAAGCTACCAAGGTATAAGAACTTATCAACTTGTTCAATTATCTCATCATTTAATAAAATATTGCATAGAGTTTTCTCACTCTTTCCTTCGAACACCATGGTTTTTGTTTTATTTGCGTTAATTCTGAGGCCCATGCTCTTCATGCTTGCATCTAGTTTATTCAACATTCTTTGTAAGTCTTCGATAGACTCTGCCATAACAACCTTATCATCTGCGAACGCTAACCCACGTACCCTTACTGTTTGGTTATCCACACCCTCTTCGTCGAAGAGAGCCATTCTTAAACACTTGTCCATAAATAATATAAATAACCATGAAAACATAACGCATCCTTGTCTAACTCCTTGAATAATATCGAAACAGTCACTCAGTTTAACATTCACTCTTACACTCGCTTTGCTACCTGTATATATTGTTTCTATAGCTTGTAGGATCCATCCATTGACTCCATACTCTTTCAGGACTTCCCAAAGTTTACTTCTATCTACCATGTCAAAAGCTTTTCCTAGGTCAACAAGTGCACAGAAAACTTTTTTTCCTACTCTCAAACTTTTTTCTGTTATTTGCCTTAAGCTAAATATTTGATCCGTACATGACCTTGCTGGCATAAACCCACTTTGGACTTCCCAAATCTTTGCTTCTGCTATTTTCATTACCCTACGAATAAGTATTTTTGAATATATTTTACTTACGGTGCTTAATAAGCTAATCCCTCTGCAATTATTGCACTCGCTTTTATCTCCCTTTCTCTTGTATATTGGTACGATAATCGCTTTTTTCCAATCGTCTGGGACGTCTCCCATCTCGAAACATAAATTTATCAGTTCGCACACTCTATGTGGTATGTACTCGCCACCATGTTTAAGCATAGTTAAATCCTCAATAAACAAATAAGATTTTAACAAAGAAAATTAATTCTATACCAAAAAGACGAATTTTCAAATGAAAAAATTAATTTTAAATAAAGAATATAATTTTTCATCCTGAAATCTTACACTTGAATTTTTAATAAAATTTTAACAAAATAGTTGAACCCTAATCAAAAAGATCAATTTTCAAACAAATAGTGGAGATTTCAACTATAAAAGATAAATTTTGAACTAAAAATATAATTATATAAAACCAGAAATAGGATAATTCCTTTTTAGTTAAAAGAATTAATATTTAACAACAAACAATTGAATTTCAACAAATTATTTTAAATTTTACTAAAATAGATGCACTTGATGATACACAGTTGAACTTTCAAGCAAACAAATGTATTTTCAACTAAGAAGATTAAATTTATATAAAAAAAGACGATGCTTGAAACAAATAATTGAATTTTCAACCCAAAAATATCAATTTTTAATTCCAAATTTCAGTGTTCCACCAAACGTGGGATATTTAAATATGTCCATTTTCAAAGAAATGGTTGAATTTTCAACTACAAACGAACAATCTTTAACTTCAAATATCAATTCTCTACCAAAAATGTTATAATCTAAATTTATCTTACATAAATTAATTTTTGACTAACTATAAAGGAACTTTCAACAAAATAGTTGGATTCTCAATCAAAAAGATGAATTTTCAAAAAAGTAGTTTTGTCTTTCTTACAAAAAACACAAATTTTCAACAAAATACATCAATTTTCAAACCAATAATTCCATTTTTAACTAAAAAAGATCAAGGTTCAATAAAAAATATCAAATTTTAAACAAAAATAGAATAACGCAGTTTTTCGTTCATAAGAGTTAATATTCAATCAAAAAAATTAAATTTTCTACAGATTATTAAAAATATTAACTAAAATAGATGAATTTTACACCAAATACTAAAAGTCTTAACAAAAAGGATTAGTTTTCAATCACAAAGGTTAATTTTCTATTAAGGAATTTTTTTAAAATAAATAACAAAATTTTGTAGAAATTTTTTATGTAAGTCCCTTTTATGTAAGTCCTCAAGAAACCAGATAAGATTTTAACAAAGAAAATTAATTTTCTACCAAAAAGGAGAATCTTCAAATAAAAAACATAATTTGCAATTATAAATATAATTTTTCATCCTGAAATGGTGCAGTTAATTTTTTAATAAAATAGTTGAATCCTCAATCAAAAAGATCAATTTTCAAACAAATATTGAAGTTTTCAGCAAAAAAAGATAAATTTTTAATTAAAAATATAAATATATGGAACTAGAAGTAGGAATATTCCTTTTTAGTTGAAAGAATTAATATTTAACAACAAACAATTACATTTTCAAAGAATCAGTGAAAATTTATTAACGGATGAATCTCACGCCTCGCGCTCGGATATAATTAAACCTCACGCTTCGCGCTCAGAAATTTATTCTTTGCAATTGGAATGGTTTAATAAAACTTTATGCAAAAGATTTCTTTCATATGCTAGTATTTATGGGCGTCTTCATATTCTGAATTATCTACTTGAGTATAGATTAAGATTCTGAAAGCTCTGTAGGTTTTGAAGTATACATTCTCATCATGACACTCGCGCTACGCGCTCGATTTCCGACAGACATTTATAAACAGGTTTTGTTGAATCTTTTTTTCTCTCGGAACTTTCATCGTTTTTCTATACATTTTTATTTTATTATTTTATTTTAAATGTTATTTTTCACGAATAAAACAAAAAGTACGCATCCTATCAATAAGTGATTCGTAACAAAATTGTGGATCTTTTTTGGCATAACAATTTTTGTAAGTTCATCAACGAAGAAGATTAATTTTATACCGCGAAGATTAATTTCCTATCTTAAAAAGACGGTTTTAAAAAATTACATTTTTATCAAAAAAAATTCATTTTTTTTTAATTTATAATTTTTCTATCAAAAATGGTATAATCGAATTTTTTCTTCAATAAATAAATTTTTCATCAAAAAAAGGATTTTTAACAAAATAATAGAATTCTCGAAAAAAATATGAAATTTCAATTACAAAGTTTATTTTTCTACCAAAAATGACGAATTTTCAACAAAATTCTGAATTTCTAAATAATGTATTAAAACAGATAAATTTTTTTCCATATAGTTCAATCTTGAATGAAAAAATATTTATTTGAAACCAAAAGGATTAATTTTCTACTAAATGAGAAAAATTAAAAAAATTAAATTATTACGTAAAAAAAGGTCAATTTTCAATTTAAACTATCAATTTTCAACCAAAAATAGTGGAATCGAAATTTCTTTTAAAGAAATTGGTTTTTGACAAACTGAAAATTTTTTTTAAATAACTGAATTCTTAATGAAAAATATTAATTTTCAATCAAGAATATTACTTTTCTACAAAAAATTTCGAATTTTCTACAAAATCTAGAAAGTTTCAAACAAACGTATTATTTTTATCTAAAAAATATCATTTTTTAACCAAAGTAATATAAGTAGATTCTACTATTATAGAAATCAATAAAAAAAATAAATTTGAAGAAAATACTTGAATTTTCAATCCAAAAGGTTCGTTTTAAACCGAAACAGATGAAGCTTCAATTATGAACTTAATATTACGAAAAATGCGATAGTTCAGCTTTTACGAGGGTGGATTGATAAGTTTCCGGCCTGACCAAGAGATGGCGCCACTAGGCCTACCTTGAGGTGGCGTTCTATAGTACCATCCTTAGATAGCT
>NC_046662.1:19200924-19204569 GCF_010883055.1 Belonocnema kinseyi | reverse complement strand
CAGCCTTGGAGGAGATTATGTTGAGAAATAAAAAAAAAATTCTTAAAAACGTTGTTTTTCTTGGTCAGGCCGGAAACTTATCAATCCACCCTCGTAGTTCAAAAAATAATTTTCAACTTAAGGAAGTGTAATTAAAAAAAATTGATGAGTTTTCTGCCAAAACAGATTGTAATTAAAAATATCAATAAATTTGTAACCAAAAATGGAAAGTTAAATTTTCACTTCAATAAATTAATTTTGAAAAAAATGTCAGAAAAATGGTTGAATACTAAATCAGCAAGATGAATGTTCAAACAAGAAGATTAATTTTCTACTAAAAAGACGATTATTTAACAAAATCCCTAAATGTTTCAAAAATTAGTTAGATTTTTAACTAAAAAAGATCACACTTTAATAATCATCACTTTAAATAAAAAAATTAATTTTCTACCAAAAATGTCATAGTTGAATTTCCGAAAAAAAAGAATTTAAAAAGAAATAGTAAATTTTTAACCAAAGAGATGCATTTTTAACTAAAAGTATGAGTTTTTCAACTAGAAAGACGAATTTTCAACAAATGAAGAATTATCAATTAGGAAATAAAAAAATTTGTCCCAATTCTTAAACTTTTGACTATTTCTCTGTAAAACAGTTATAACACCTTTACCCTCCATCTATCACCATACACCAAATTTTTCACAACACCTTCACCCCACACGATAAGTTTTCAAGTATTTATTTGTTGAAAGTATCATTTTTATTACAAAATTTCATTAATTTCAATGTAATTTGAAATATATTAATTATTAGTTTAATTTTAAAGAAAATATTTATGTTTTTTATAAACTTTAATGTGAAAAGTTCAGGGGAAAGTGGGAGACTTAACTAAGCCCGAGATTCGACAACTGGCAGAAATTTGCGTTCAATAATTTACTTTTTTCCAACTTTGTAAGGATTTATCTACTCTTGTAAACAAAATTCGTTCAGTAATAATATATCGCGTTATTTCTTATAAAGTACTGTCATGATTTTGTATAAGTCGGAATAATGAAACAGTTATTACTTAAATTTGTATGACATTGAACACATGAACTAATATTGGGGAGACTTGACCAAGATTTTCAGGAGAGAGTTTACAGAATGGCAACAAGCTTATTACAAGTGTTTTTCTACCTATAAAATCATTCATTATTATAATGCGCGTGCAAAAATTTTGCTAAATTGATTTATAAAAATTGTGATTTAAGAATGCACAGTTCCTTATCTAAAGAATATGATTATCTTCAACGTAAATTACAAAATTGTAATAAATGCTTTTCATCAATATTAGGTGTACATTAATTTTTAATAAGAAAAGCTCATTTGGAATAAAATACTTCAATTTCATTTTCTACGAAAAATATAAAATTGGTTGAAATCCTATTATAAAAAATTAATTACAGTTTCAGATACAGAACTCATCCCTTGGTGTCTTCTATTATTTTATACTAATATTTTGTAACATTCATTAAATATGTATAACATAGAAAAGATAGGCTTTTCATTTATTCTTTTTCATAAAAAGATAAGTAGGCGCGCACGGTGGCGCGCGCAAGACTGCTAGGAAATTAATTAAAACACAGAGGAAATTAATAAATAAGGTTCGAGATTCTACTCTGCAGCCGTATTCATCAAACTTCAGTAAAAGTGATGGTCTGACTAGGCTCTATCCACTACTACTGATGGTCTCCGCGTGCCAAATGAGGCCGTCTCAGTGCAGTCAGACGGTCGGTCCTTCTGCCCTGTCTGCGCTGGTAGCACCAGAGTTCAGTAGCATCAAACTCCGTCTAAAATAGTATCGATCAACTTTGTTTCGCGAGCGCCTGCCTGCAGAGTAGTGACCATACAAAACCGAAAAAACAAAAAGAGATAGAAGCTGCATAAGTCGTCGCCACCTTTCTTTTAAAGGCTAAGGTAATTCGAACGATTTTAACGAATACCATTTGCGCTCTCTCTCCGACTCGAGGATTGTTCTCCCGAACTCCGACTTCGAGAGTTGGCCTCCCTTTCCAAGGTGAAAGTTCGCAGTTATAGTAGGTATTCGTGGATAGTCGCATGGACTTCGAATAACCCTGCGAGTTAGTAGTGTGTTGGTCCGTTAGTCAGTGAACCCATGGTTCATACTCGGGAACAGTGATGCTAACGGACCGCGACTATTTCAACTGGTCATGTATCGCAAAGTAATAAATTATTTAAAGAAATTAGTTATTTCTTAGATTCAATGGCATTAATTTTTCCAAGTAAAAGAATTTAATAAATATTTATCTGCTTCATTATTGATAGTATTTATTGATTGCAAAAAACACGCTATTTTCAGTACGAAATACGAATAAAATATGACCTTCCGAATATCACCCCCACAAGTCTGATTTATAGATTCCCAAAAAAAAATGCCGTAAGTGGAAATATGGTTTTTGCGAGTTCTTGGCGATAATTATGATTTTTTGCGGCCTTTTTAGAAATTCAAATTGTTTCTAATACATAAAATATTACTTTAGACTGATAATAATTAAATGTTCAAATAAAATTTTTAACCAATTTATTATTTTTAGTAAGTTTTTCCTAAATTAAAGTTAGAAAATCGCGGGTTTTTTTCCAAAATTTCTACTTTTTGTCTAATTTTCAATTAGAGTGAGGTATATAATTCATTAAAGTTAACAAAATAAATTTTTTAAACAATTCATTATTATTGTTAATAATATTCAAATCAAATAACGCTAGAAAGTTCCGAATTTGTTTTGAATTTGAAAATATTAGTTTTCTTCTTACTTGGAGTGGATTGATAACTAATCTACAATAATTTTGCAAAAATGATTATTTTAACAAATTTTAATCGTGTAATGAATATTGTTTAAAACATGTTTAATAAAATATTGTTTTAAAATATTTTCTTCTTTATTAATGCTTGATAAATTCTGTCTTTCCTGAAATTGTTAACTTTTCACACTGTTTTTACTTAGTCAATTTCTAAATGAATTAATTCAAGAAAAATAGTTGTCTAAACGATTTCCTATTGTTTATAACTATCTTCTCTTATATAAGTTCTCAAAAATTATGTTTTTTTTTTAAATCTGACACTTCTTGTCTACTTTTCACTAAGTAGGGTAATAATTAATGCAGGCTGCAGAACATGCTTATTTAAACAACAGATTACTGGTTTTTAACTATCCTCTTTTAAAAAGTAATGATACACGGAGAGAAATTTCAAGAGGTTGATTCACGGGAGCGCGTGATTTTAGAGCTACAATTCTTACGTGATTGAAAAATCTCGGAATCTTTGATCTAAAAGCATAGAATTCGGGACCTGAGAGCAAAGGAGCGTGGCCTTATGCTTGAAATTTTGAGGCATATGCTTTAAAAGAAAGGGTACCGAGATCTTAGTTCTCGCGGCAAAGCGTCATAAAATCAAGGACCAGTGCCATCAGAAGAAAACTCAACTTTTTAGCACTTATCTAAGAGAAGATACTTATAAAAAATAATAATTAATGTTTCGAACAAGTATTTTTGCTAACTTGCTTTATTTATTAAGAGAACTTTGAACATCGCAGGTCTTAGCAATGAGGAAATAAGTAGACGTAGAAATGATTATAGACGCGAAAACAGGATACTTAAACGATTAGTTAAAGA
>NC_046662.1:19191164-19200824 GCF_010883055.1 Belonocnema kinseyi | reverse complement strand
AAAATCTCTATCCCATCCACACACTACTCCTTTCCCCTGCCGAGTGAGTCACGCCTACCCCGAAAGGGAAATGGCTTAATGGTGTAATAATAATAATACTAAGTAAAAATAGGGTGAGATGGTAAAAATTTCAGAAAAAAACACAACTGTCAAGCATTATTCAAATGGAATATTATTAACAATAATAATAAATTGTTATCAATGTTCTATTTCACGATTACAAATGAAACCAGATACAAGCTACAACAGTAAACTTTTACCATGGAAAGGGAGGCCAACTGTAGAAGCCGGAGTTCGGGACAACGACCCTCGATTCGGGAGAGAGCGCGAATGGTACTCTTTTAAATTTGTTCGAATCACCTTGTCCTTTGAAAGAATGACGGTGACGACTTTATGCTGCTTTTATCGCACAGGAACTCGAAGTTGTAGTTAAATATTAATTTTTTATATTTAAATATATATGCTTATATTATTCTGAAGGGCCAGAAATTAACTCAAGCGTTCGCTTCTAGTTTTGTTTTTTCAATTTCGTCCGTTTGCTACTCTGCAGGCAGGCGGTCATGTAAAAAAACCTGATCGATACTGATTTAGATGGATTTTGGTGTTATTACCACTATTACTGTGGTTTGATGAATAATGCCGCAGAGTTGAGTCGCAAACCTTATTTATTAATTTCCTCTGTGTTTCAATCGATTTATACTGCATTTTTAGTGAAAATGTTATTTTATATTTATTTCTTAATATTTGACGTTTAATGATAACATAATATCTAATCGTCAATTTTCTGAGAACAATTTCTTATTTTAATTTTTTGATTTTCTGGAAATGTTGATTCTTGTGAACCTGTTCCATAGTATAGTTATATATTTTAGAGGTAAACTTAAAAAATCTATTCTCCCTTATAAACATTTGTGTTTTTACTAGTATTTCTGTTTGGGGCGTATTGATTAGTTCGTAAAGTTTGTGTGCCTCGCTCATAACAGGGATAAAAACTATCTTAAAAAAAGTCGCCTTTGTCTAATTCTTGCTCACTCTTTCTTCTTTTTTCTTTCTCTTTAGCAATTATCTTTTCGGAAAATCTGACTAAACTACACTAAAGATACAGATTATATTAGAATTAATCAAAATTTGATAAACATCCAACGAAATATTTTCTTTTTAGTTATAACAATTTTTCATACCGTTAGTTTATCCTATGAATAATCCCTGATGAGGAGGTCTAATTTGGCTTTGAAACATGTTGGTTCCCCAGTATTATAAAAAGGCCAGGAAAGGGAAAAAGGAGAGGTAGGTTTTTTGTTGACCTTTCCCTTTTTATCCTTCTTGTTGCCTTTGGTTATTTTTGTCTCTAATGAGCTGAAATTTGAGATAGTTTGGAAATCTGTTTTCTAACGGTAACTCATTTTCATACTTTAATTGCATACAATGATTCCTGATAAAACAGATAACTTTTCAATCTTAAATACAAATTAATATACATCCAAAGGTTACATTCCAAGAAAATCTAAGGATGCAAAATTATGGCTATGGGATGTTTTGAAGAAAAGGAAAATGATATTATTGTTCGTGGGGCGACAAATTCCAAAGAGAAATGATTCCAAGGTAGGTGTGTCAAAAATCAGATGTCTGAAAGTAGTAGTGTTTCTATGATTTTTAGACATCGAAATAACATATTACGGATGATGCCATTTGGGATAAAAAACTTTGTTATCGATGACAACATGTCTGAATTTACTTAAACAATGTTTTTTTGCAATTGAATTTTTGTCTTATTATCGCTTCTTATGAATTTAATTGAAAAATGGTTGAATTTCAATTATTGATGACTTTTTTTAAAAATCATTCTCCACAACTTTACTGTTTCCAACGTTGAAAGTAAATTTTTCTATAGCTAAAGTCATTAAAATAATTTTTGTAGAGAAAAAATTGTTTAATAAATAAATATAGTTCAAACATTTTTTTGCTTAGCTCAAATACTTTTATAATCGTTTATTGTTGTGAAAGATAATAATAATAATAATAATAATAATAAATCTTTATTATGTTCCACGAGATATGTACATTAGCTTACAGAAAGAGATAGGCGAGTGGACATAAAAGGCCGAGGTTCAGCCTTAGCTGCTTTACAACCTAACCTTCATTAGATGCATTACACTTCTTCCTAGAAATTGAAAAACCAATCTCCAACTTTAATAATTCGAATTGAATCACTTAATTGTACCAAGCATAATGAATCATTTGGATATTAAATTATTATCGTGATATTCTTTTGAATTATATTAATTTTTATATTTCAAAATCATTAAATACCTTAATTAAGGTTCCATTATTTTTTGCGAGAACGTTATAATATATTCCTCTACAGTCATTTTTAATTTAAATTTTAACATCATTGTACCAAAAAAATGCAGATATAAGCACCATATTCTCAACTTCATAATTTTTTGAATTTTTTGTTTACACGTAGATATACAATTTTTTTTTTGGTTCTCGCGCTGCACGGTCGATATTGTATTTATCTCGCGCTCCACGATGCATTTACCTCGCGCCTCGCGCTCCTTCTTTCTATTAACCCCACATTTGTGCATAGGCCTTTTAAAATTAAAGGTCAAAGCATCGACAACTGTCGTTCGCTAATTGTAAATTCTCTTTTGTTAAAGCTCCTTCGGCTTTAACGAACACATTTTCATTATGTATGTCATGCTTCGCACTTGATTTCGTTGTAAATGCGAACTTTTCTACATTATGTTCAACTCTATTATATCAAATGTATATTATATTTATTTCTGTACCTCGATCTAGGGCTGTTTATTCAGATATTGCTAAATAATGTACAAATCTCCTTTTAAATAATTACTTTAATATTTGTTTCTTATTTTCCATTATATTTTATTCTGAGCCACCCTGAAAAATGTATATCATTTCAATAAATCTATATTATTAATATTCATAATATGCATTAGTATTGGGACAAAAGTATTTTTATTGTCTTATTTTTATAATTAAAAAATGCACATTATATTAAAATAAAAATGATTATTAAACATTTTACTGCAACCTGTGTCGTTTTTCCATCAATTTAATTTGTTTATATTCAATTTAGATGTAATTTAGGTGAAAAATTTTGTTGAATAAAATGTTATTGTATCTTGTGTCCTTTTTCCTAAAAGTTTATATTTTTACTTTTAATATATTTGTATAACCAGGGTTTATAACAAGCTTTTAGATATTTTTTAGTTCAACAACTTTTGTCTTTAAATTTGGTTCGTCTCTTGTGTCGTTTTTCTAAAAATTCATCAGTTACGATTGAAATGAAATCTACTCCTTCTATCTAAAAATGATAAATAACAAATTTGTAGATCTTTTCAGGGCGCGCAATTTTAGTTGATCCATTTTTTCTCGTATCTTGCATAGTTTCACCGCAAAATGCATTTTTTTATTTATTCTTATTTTTTGTGCGATCAAAGTTTAATTTTCAACATCCCGAGAAAATCTAACAAGTTTTTTTTATATATTGCGTTGTTTGGCTTAAAATTTTCATTTTGGTTTGTTTTTTGGATTTTTAAAATGCTATCACTCTGATAATTTTCTTTTTATCGAAAAAAGTTATTAGGATAAATTGTTATAGTTTCCGAGTACTATAAATAGCCGTACATAGTTGGTTTACCCTTATCGTCTATTATCTATTAACCTTATTATCTATTTGTTAAAAATTGTTTTCTTCAATGAAATAAAAAATAAAAATGAGATTACAGACTTTTTTCTCACAAGTATGTATGGACTTTTGAATTTGTTTAAAAAGGTATTTCATAAGTTAAGGACACGTATTCCTTCAAAATTTGTTTACGATTACAATATTCTTGCCAGTAAAATAAGTGGTACTTTAAGTAAGAAGTAATCTTCAAATCGTATAATATGTTATGAAAAGGTCGCAGATAAGAATTATCTATAAATCCTCAAAATATTGTAGTTACAATTGTTTAGCTCACTTAAATGAACAAATTTTGATAAAGAACTAGATTGAAAATATATATACAATCATATTTACCAATAAAATGGAGGAATACTACTAACGAAAGGAACAAAGAGCCCAGAACGCTCTTCATTTTCTCTAAATGCACAGGAAAAACTGATTTGTTGAGAACCTCGTGAATATGAAAACTGAAAATTATTCTGATATCTCATAAACCATACAGACATGCATATACACATTTAAAAAAAAATGGAGGGGCAAGCCCTATTTTTCTGAGATATTTGTATTTCGCGAAGCAATTTTTTTTCTTTTAGAGGAGTCAATATTGTATCTAATTGATTGTTTATATACATGGCACAAAGAAAGTAAGAGAAACTAACGCTAGAAGATTTGATAAGCTATCAGTTATTTACACTGACAACATCATCACTTGGCGTGAAGAACTTTTGTTTATTTAAAAAAACGCGGAAATAAAAAAGATCATAAATTTACGCTATCTCTACTTAAAAACAGTGTACAATTGTTTTGAAATTTGTTGATTCAAAATAATAAGTTCTGAGATAGAAATCTGAAAATATGTGAACTTTGTGGCAAATTCAATCATTATTCTATTGTTATAGCATTTAAAATATTGAATGAAAAGTTTACAACTATAAAAATATCTTTTAAATATTTCAGAAAAAATTTTCCCAGGCAGAACACTGATACATAATCGGAAATATTATATATACTTTTAATTTGTTTTATATATTTTTTGTATAAACAAAATGAAAATTATACATAATTTCTTCCACTATTACTTCATTATATATTATTTTTCCACCAGGGATAACAAAATCAAGATTTACGACAGAGAATCGAAGCCAAATATAAACAAAAAACAAAGTGTCTAGACTTACCAAAAATAACTCAATTAATATTGAGGATTCTGTGTTAAATGTACAAAGACGCCTGTTGTTCTCATAGGAAATACATGGTAAACTTCATGAGGCTTGCGGCATCTCTTAATATCATTTTTTTCTTGAAAAAATCGCCTTTTTTAAACAGCGAAATTAAGCTGCTGATCAGTGAAGTTTCACTGATTAAAAGCTAAATTTCACTGATTTTCTAGCGTTTGTACGCTGATTTGAAATAGTGGTATACTTATCGCTGATTCAGATTCAGAGAGTAATAAACATTACTTCAGTTTATAAAAACTGGTTAAAATTTCATGTATGAGAGATACTTTCTTACTGCAACCTGAAAGGCATTCAAACTAAATAATTCCAAACCATGAACAAAAAAAAACAGGGATCAAAACGAAACTTTGTTTCCAATTCGCTGCTGCAAGTTAAACAAAATAGTTTACTGAGAGTTGAATGAGAGGCTACTTTATTACGGAGTTCTTATGGGGTGTCTAAAATATCACCATCTATCATGATACGGGTTAAGGTAAAATAATTATTTAAATAAATTAATACGTATTCTTTATTTATTAATAATTAAATCAGAAAATGTACTTATGTAATTGTAATTGTAAAGTAAAAATTAAGTAGAAAGCATATACATGATATATAATATGCATTATTAATAATTATCCTAAATAATGTTTTATGTTCCCCTAATTAGATTTAGAATTTTTCAATCTTGAAGTGTTTGGTAATGAAGGACTTTAGCATAAGACATGGCGAACTAAATAAATGGAAACTTTAAAGTGAAAAAAATCGAATCTTTCAAACTCAAATTCTCAGAGGTTAAGAATTTAACATGCATAAATTTGAAATGCAAATTGCAACATTAGAAACTTTTAATTTTAAAAAAATGCACGCCCTGAAAGGTATTAAAGTCTGACTCAAATTTTGATGTGGATTTTTAATTATTTGCGATAAGAGTAAGACAGAAGGGCAATCACAGTCTGCAGAAAGGCATGTAGTCCGAAATACGAAACATATTAGGTACTAAAACCAAGAATAAGAACTAAATCTATACTATATTGAAAGGAGCTATCCTGTGTGTAGTAAGAAACAATTCTAATATTTTATAAAGTTATGACACTTTGAAACATTGAAATATTCATATATTTTTTTATTTATATTTCTCATGAAGTGCTAATTGTATGTTTACAGTGTTCCAATTATACATCAAAATGAAAAATAATTGGTAGGACGTTCTTTGTGTGGAAATTAAAAAGGAATAGCTTATCAACTTTTTTAAAGTAGCAAGGTTTTAAAGTAAAAAGTTTGATACATTAATACATTTTGCTCATTGCCAAGAATCAATATTCATCAAAAGCCCGCTCATAAAATAATCTTTTGACCCAAGTGATTCCACGAATTTTGAGGGCGTCTATCAGGTCTAGTCCATAAAAATCAGGTCCATAATATGTACACGGATTGTGATTTTTATCAAATGCTCGACAAACCCAACCATCTATTGCTATTCCAATAACTACATCATTATGAATTGGTACCAAATGACGTCCTGCTGGTACTGTAACTAGAGAATTAGGTGTTCTTTCATAAAAACGAATCTGCCTATAATGCTTAGGAATAGTAGATCGATCAGATACAACATTTTCCCGGTTGGCTCTTGAACTTAACTCTATAACAAGAAATAGAAATCGATAAATTTATTATATTTTTATTTATTCTCATTTATTTATTTCATTTATTCTAATATCGATGAAAGCGTCCTTTTGGGAGTCCAAAACCAATAGTGCTTTCAACTTTCATAAAAAAATGTATTCTGTCTCTAGAAAGGAAATTCGAGATTCCTACGTTGAAAAAAGCGTTAAAGTCGATTTTTATATATTTTAAAATTTTAAAGTCGTCCTTCAAAGTAGTCTTTCTGATAATTCAAATACCAAAAAATTAATTTTCCCGGCTTTACATGTGGGTAGGCTGCCCTTCTGGATTTTGAGCTGCTGAATCAAAATCCGACCTCAGAATTTCCTCTAGACCCAAAAATTCGCCCCTAGCCTGGGGAGAAAGTGTACAATATTGGAAGTTTCAGGCTCCGTTAAAGTAATATTTATCCACGGGAAAGTTAATAAAACAGAGGACCCCACTACTCCACGTATCCGGAAGGTGGTCTCACAATACATTCCCGATTCCGCGCTGTCATTGGCTATAAGGAAAATGTGACAATCAGTGGTGGCTGTTGGGAAAGTTGCGATAGACAAGTATCTTGCATTGCAATAAACAATTTTACAATAAACGAGTGTTGCAATAAACGAGGTTTGACTGTATTTCGAATAACTAAGTTCGAATGTTTTTACAGTACTTCAAAATTCCCCTAGCCTAGTGTAAAAATGGTAAAACACAGAAAAACTTGAGGTTTTGCAGATGTTTTATTATTGCACAAAAAATTGATATCTTTCCGTAGTTTGATACTGTGGAAAAATTCTGATATCAGATTCAAACTCAGCAACTCAAAATACGAAAATACATAAACTTTTTCGTACAAAAATAAAGTCTACGTGAAACCTTAAGTTTTTCTCAGTGTCCCACTTTCTGCCCTGGGAGAGGGGGGAATTTTGAGATACTGTAAAAAAATTCTAATATCACATATAAACTCAGCAACCCAAAATACGAAAATATATCAGCTTTTCCGTACTAAAATTAGGCCTTTGTGAAACCTTAAGATTTGCTCAGTTTTCCACTTTTTTCTCCACGCTAGGGATATTTTTAGGCAATCTACAAAAATTATTATGTCAGATATTTGAATTCAGGAACTGAAAATACGGAAAAATATCAGCTTTTCGTGAAAAAATAAAACCTCCGAGAAACAATAAGTTTTTCTGAGTTTTACATTTTTTACACTAGGCTGGACTCGAACTTAACGACTCAAAATACGTAGAAACCACATTATTTTATTAACTTTCCCGTGGGTAAATATTACTTTAGCGGAGCCTGAATCTTAAAAGATTTTACACTTTTTTCCCTAGGCTAGAGGAAAATTTTTGGGTGTAAGAAAATTTCTGAGATCGGATGTGGATTCAGCAGCTCAGAATCCATAAGGGTAAAGTTCATGTGAAGCTCAAACCGCTTTTTTGTGGCCCTCCAATACCGTGCACAAGTTTTTAATCACCTCTTTTTTATGACTAAATAAGTTTTCTTAATTTTAATTACACCGGAGCTAAGAAATTGTCTTTTTAAAGGGTTGATTGCTCTCGACTTATGTATAAAATGAGCCCAGGGTGAAGCCAATTTGTCTAGTTTTTTTAGTAGATATTGCAAAAATAGTGTAAATTTCAATATTTTTGTAGAATGTATGAAACATACAATCATGAAGTTTGTATGTAATTCACTCAAAATATATATTTATTTAATTTTGATTCTGATTTGCCTACGGATAATATATATTTTAAATTTTACCAACCCTTTTGTTACAACTTCAACTACTTGCAATTCCAAAATTTTTTAAAATGATTTATACTCATGAGACAATTCTACCCTTTGAAAACAAATTATTTATTTCTGACATAATTAAAACAATGAAAACTTAATTAGTCATAAAGAAGAGGTGGTTAAAAACTTTTGCTCGGCAGTGTATGTATTAAGAATCGGAATATTTTGATGGATTCTTTTAGAATTATTATTTTTTCTTTATTTTTTTTATCTCATTTTCCTTCTCCTTTGTCTTCAAATTTTGATATTGGAAGTCCATAAAATGTATTTTAATGTCAACTTATATATAATATATTATATTCTCAAATAGTCGAGAATATTTCTGAAACTCTAATAAAAAAGCGAAAAAATGGTTGTTTTTTTTAGATTATTTATGATTTGAAAATCACTTAATGGCGGCAAAAAATGTTTAAAAGAATGTTTTCATCGCTATTGGAACCTTAAGCGAAGAAATTTTTTTCAGTTGCTCTAATAACGGTAGTTTATGGTATTACAGAAGGTAGATTTTTGTAAAAAAAAATGTTAAACAATATTGAGAGGTGGCGCATTGTCTTTAAAATTCTTATGCAATTAACATGGGCAATACCAACTTTTTTCATTTAGGGTTTTCACCACGAAGTAACCCATTTTGTAATTTGCGCTTTTAATATGTTATTCTTAAGATCTTCAGAATCCATATAAAAGCATTTTTTAAATGAAAAATTTAATATAAATATTATTTACGGTTGCCTAAAAAATGCTATTTTCACTATTTCCCCCCTTTTTTTTAAAGACTAATAACAGCCTCAATAATATATATCTGATACTGAGATTTTGAGAATATTTTCTTGAAAGGTTGAAGATTATATTCTTTGAATAAGCAGATTATGAAAAGGTATAATTAAACGTGCTACAATGAAAACAAATCTGAGTGAATTTTTGAAATTTGACAGGTCTACGACTTAAGCTGTTTAATTTTTGGGGCGGACCGCTGATGAGCCCTGGCATACAAATTGATCACAGTAGGTCTTGGCACCATAAAGCCTAGAACCTTTCGTGGCAAGCGTCTATAGGTATATTTTCTTTTTTTGGGGACGCTAACTAATCCTGTTAACGAGTCATATCAATAAAAAGAGCTGCGGTTGCACTTTTACGATCGACTCTTTATTTACCGAAATTTTCAGCTTTTGCAATAACTAACTTTAAAGACGATTCGCCACCTCTAATTATTGTTTAAAATTAAAAAAATCTGCCTTCTAGAATCGTATAAACTACAGTTATTTTCCTTTCGCTACTAAGAAAACCAAAAGTTTTTTTTTC
>NC_046662.1:19160931-19191064 GCF_010883055.1 Belonocnema kinseyi | reverse complement strand
TATACACACGGTAAAAAAATTGAGCTGTGACAGGGATACTATTCATTATTATAGCTAAACATTTAGCTGAAAATAAACGATGGAATTTAGAAAGATCCCTGGATCAGCGAAAATGAATATCCTTGACCATTTTCCATATGTCAGGAATATCGAAAAGTCAAACCTCTAATAAGTATAGCTATAATAGAGACTTTAAGAATAGGTGTCTGAAGGAATTATCGGAAGAGCACCGGTGCATTATGGGAGCAGCGAAATAAAATGGCAACGGCATAATCGGGAGCAGTGACAGTTCAGATTTACTTTGGACAATTGAACGCTTTTTACCACTTAGAATATGCGCGAATGTTAATACTAAATAGAGTTCCTGATGTGGTAATAATAATTTACATTTGTTTCGATTGTAGGCGATAACTATATTGAAATATTAAAAAACGCGATAGAAACAACAAACTTGACAAACTCTCGAACTTAGCAATTTTGTCCAAATAACTGATTTACGAGAACAATTTACATAAAGTAACTAAATGTTTAACTATTCTAACTAAACGTTTTACCTAATCTAAGCGGACACTTTCTTTGAGTTTAATATCTTCTCGATTCACTCGTTCGCCTCAAGAATTTTTTCCGTGTATGTATATATTTGGTCTACACTCGCCACATTTTGGTCAACCTTGTAATTACCGTTATTAAATAAAATTGAGATTACTTATTTTTTATAGCTTGTATATATTACCTATCTCAGAAGCACTAGGATTCGGCGGGTCGATTTCTGAACTTAATTCTATAAACAGAAATAGAAATATATTAATTTCAATATGTATGTATAATAATAAATTTAATTAAATGAATAGCTAAGATGAACAAAAAAAATTTCATAATAAAGAACCGTTATAGACTGAATGCTTTGACGATGATTCATTTTGTTAAAAAGACAAATTTCGGGTTCCAATTATGTACAAAACTACAAATTTTGCAGTGGGACGATGGTCGTGGGGGCTAAAGCGTAGGCTTTGGACCCACTCCTTCGGCTTGCGGGTTCGATTCCCGCCTCGCACTCTGGAAGAGTCTCGGTGGCCCATGCGGTGAACACTAGCCTAGCAAGGGAGTTGTTCATCTCCGGAGAGACGTGGGAGAGACGTGGGAGAGACGTGGGTAGAGAAGGTGTCAGAAAAATGTAAACCCTTAGGGGACACATTAGAAGCTTCCACTCACATTAACTACAAATTTTGCCGACGTTTCGTGAAAATTGCAGTTTTGCAGATTGGCCAGAGCGCCCGAGCGTGGGGAGCGGTCAAAGTCAGACTAAAACATTTTACGCAATCAGCACTAGCTGAGCATTATATCGAAGCGGGAGATAAAATTTGATTTGGTAAAGCAACCGTCATGGCAAAAACACGATATCTTTTAAAGAAAACATAGAGAAGCAATCAAAATCTTAAAACAAACAATGTATACCACAGTATCAGGTTAGCCCTAAAGAAGTGAAGTGGGGGCATAGAGACGGTTGAGGCATATGTAGGAGGAGGGCGGGGAGCCGTTTTTGACCAGTCGGCATCACATTTTTCACACATATTCTTAGGGCTCCTTGACAGTTCGTAAGAATATTGGGGGTTATGGAGTGCAACGGGGGCACAGTTTTTGAAATATATAAAATCATGTGGCCTAAACCGTGTGATGCATGAAAATCCAGTTTTTGACAATTGGCAACAAATACTGGACACATATTCTTTGGGCTTCCAGACAGGTCGTCAGATTATAAAGGGGGGGGGGGAGGGGTAAAGCTTTGAGAAGGTCTCTGTCGAAGTTTTTAACCAATCGGCATTAAACTTTTCACGCACATTGGTTGGGTTCCTGGCAAATTTTTTGAAGTATATAAAGAGATAAAGTATGGCAAGGGCCGTACTCTAATACAATTTTTATAATTTAAAACAATTACAATTATCTGTATTTAAATCTATATTTCTGATTTACTTTATGAGTTTTTTCCAAGTTGAGTTCCGACTTGAGTACGAGTTATATGATTTAAAATTCAGAAACGCCTTTTTCATTTGATGTTTTTCAGTTTATAATTCTTTTTTCACTTTTAGAGTTTTTCTTAAGCTTTGTACAAAAACTTTGACTTATAAAGGCGTAGTCCATTCATAAGTTTAGTTATTCTTAAGTAATAAAAAGTTCTTTATCATGTGTTTACATGCTATTTTTAACTTTATACTTTTTTATTGTATTTCTATTTGTTCTAAATGTATTGTATTAATCAGATCGGTATTTTATTAATTATAGCAAAGGATAATTGGAAAGACATTTTTTGTTGATCCCGTCAAAACGATTTAACCTTTTTATTGATAAATAGTATGTGTATTTGTTTACGAAACTCGTTCAAATAATCACAAGTTGTTGACAATTGGCAATATATGTATTATAACAAAGAGTTACTAAAAATACATTTTTAGATACCGAAAGAACAATAAATCTCTTCATTGAGAAATAGTGGAACCTCGAATCAAATAGTGCATTTTTAAATAAAAGTGGTTTGAATCAATACAACTTTTTAAACATAAAGCTTCATTGCGAAGAGCCATTAGCAAGACATTTTTATCTGATTTCACGAAAAAATATGAAATAATTAATTGAAACAAATTGCCCGTTGGTTCTTGAACTGTAAACGTAAGTTTAGCAAACAAAAGTAACTAAATAAATAAAATAAACTTAATGAACACATATCAGAGGAGAGAGATGGGCAAAGAAGAAATCAACCATGATATTCGAAAACACAGACAAGTTTTATTTCCTGGCATAAATAACCTCCACTTAGTGAGTGCAGGAAAAAGCCCTATACAATTCTAATCAAAAGTACGAAAACTCTCCAGCAGAGGATCACATAATCCATACAATCAATTCGCACGACAAAACGAAAATAAAGTTAATCCGGCCAGAAAGACATGGATGGAGAGATCAGCGCTCACCATAGTGACATGAAGATCGAGATCAGCTCCCACAAGAATCAATGACGAGATCAGCTCTCACAATAATCAATCGACGAGATCATCTCTCTCAATAATCACCACAAGGAATTGAACAGCTACCCGCACAATCGTGAAAAACAGTCACAACGTCAAACTTAAACCGAACACACAAAACACGACCGCTCACGCCGATCGCTCAAGCACGTCTGTTCAGAGTCTGTTAATTAATATCAAAATTCTGACCCTGCCGTAATTGCTCTAGTATGATAAATTCCATACCGCTCGAACAGAAGGAAAAACAATCTTTGTAAAATTATTCCAAGAAATAAAAATCGAAGGCAAATGGAATTCATATGACCTACATTATTTTGATCGAACAAACCGATTCAAGACTTTGCTTTATAAGTCTTAAAATGTTAGGCTTGAATTTAATTTTCCCACAGATACTTTGTTTGCCCTAATTTGCAAAGCCTTGGAAATCATAGGTTAATTTTTAAAACTATGGATTACCCTTTCGATCGTTTTGACAATTAAATTTTGTATACTCAATAATTAAATTAATTATCGTATCTTTATGTTTGCAACAGTTTCGAGTATTATAATATGAAAACTAGAGTATTTCAAAAGATATTTTTAAAAAGGTCAAAGAATTCGAAAATTATTCAAATCTTTAGAGATTTCAAAAATTGTAAACACAACGTATATTTTTGAACACATGAAAAAAGAAGTATTTCGAGAACTTTAAAAAGTAACAAGGGAATTAAAAAAATCTCACGATTCCTGGAAATATTCTAAATGAATTTTTGCCTTAAAAAAATAATTTTTAAAGAATATTTCAAAATCTTTAAGGGGTCATTCACAAAGTACGTGATACATTTTTCAGAAACTTTTAACAGCCCTCCCCCTTCTTGATGCTTTTTTCATTACATTTAACATTGAAAAAGATACTTCGAAAGCCCCTCCCCCTCCCCTTAAGGCATCACGTATTTTGTGGATTAATCCCAAAAAAGATTTCCAAAATTGTCAAAAATAATATGGAACATTTAAGGACATGAACCACTTTATATTATATATTCGAAGACTGAGTTATTTATAAATTGATCTTTTATTATCTTTTATTATTAATCACCATGATCAATCATTATCAATTCCTATTGTCATAAGCGTTTAATATTTATATTCTGAATCATATTTAAACTCTATGTCAAATTCTAAGAAATATCAAGTAATACCAATGTGAATCATGTAAGTGCGCGGCCATTGACATCATAACCAATCAGAAAAAAGCAAACCCCACGAAGGAACACGCGAGGCCCCATCTACTATGGCCCAATTGGTGAAAAGGCCATACACTTCATAATGATATGTAATCTTCAACTACTCCTCAAGGGAATGCATTTCAAAGACCGACGCGTAGTCTCACACCCACGCAATATTCCAAGATCTGTGTCATCATGCCATAAATCAATATAAAAAAATGGTCCACCAAGGGACTATTTTTCCTCCCCTGATCAGATTTTTGCTAATATATACCCACGTCTTGAAGGGTTATGACAAGTTTATTTCTACCATCGTATCGCTCCCAAAGAACCCTCCGGAACTTTTAAAACAACATTCAGAATCGTTGAAATCGGTGAAATACCAATCACCTGATAAAAGTTTATTTCTACCATCAAATCGCTGCCCAAGAACCCTCCGGATCTTTTCAAACAATATTTAGAATCTGTAAAATCTGTGAAATATCAAACATCTCATAAAAGTTTATTACTACCATCGAATCGCTGCCCAAGAACTCTCCGGAACTTTTAAAACAACATTTAGAATCTGTGAAATATCAATCACCTGACAAAAGTTTATTTCTACCATCTAATAGCTACCCAATTACCTTCCGGAACTTTTAAAACAACATTTAGAATTTGTGAAATCTGTGAAATATCTATCACCTGAGAAAAGTTTATTTCTAAAATCAAATCGCTGCGCAAGACCGGAACTTTTTAAACAACATTTAGAATCTATGAAATCGGTGAAATATCAATCACCTGATAAAAGTTTATTTCTACCATCGAATCGCTGCTCAAGAACTCTCCGGAACTTAAAAAACGACATTTAGAATCGGTAAAATCAGTGAAATATCAATTTCCTGATAAAAATAACTTTAAAATCCATTTTAACTTAAACTCTGTGAGCCCCCTTAACAATAAAAAAAGCTCTCCTTAGAAAACGCACCACCAACCTATTGTGCGATTATACATTATCAAAGGAAGGCAGATCGATCAACTCTACGAACAGAGTCCCTGGCCAGGATTCTTGAGTTTCTACAAGGGACCTTATTCCAAGCAGCAATAAATTAAAATCTTTGGTAAGTTTCCACAAATACTATTGCTATCCCTTATTTCTTTCTCAATATTATTTTAAAACTCGTCACTAAAGTCTTTTCCTTTTTTAATGGTGGACACCAAGAACAATAAATTGTAATTTTGTATTTTAACCACCACTGTAATTTTGTGATTGTGAATTCTCTTTCGTTAAAAAATCTTAGTTCGAGAGTTTCAGCGCACCGACGCCTGAGGGCAATCGCACTCCGCGCTTAGTCTTTACATTTCTTCCGCATTCGGATACAGACCTTTTAAAATCAAAGGTGAACGGATCGACAAATGTAATTTTGTGATTTTGAACTCTCCTTTGTTAAAGCTCTTTTGTCTTTAACGAACGCATTCTCATCACGTATCTCGTGCTCAGCACTCGATTTTGTTCAACCTGTTAACTTTTCTACATGATACACAACACTTTTATATCAATTATAATACATTTTTATGTAACTCTGCCGGGGATTACTTATTAAAAAATTGTAAAACAAAAAGAAAATTGTATTTATCATGATTATTTTTGTATTTGTTTCTTATTTTGCTTTAAATTGTATTCTAAGCTGCTCTGAAACTTGTATCATTTCAATAAATTTATATTATTACAATTCATAATATGTATAAAAATTGAATCATACTAATTCTTATTTCCTTGTTTTTATAATTTTTTTATTTTTAACGTTGTTTTTTTACTATTAAATAAAAACTACTGCGCATCTGCATAGCGTCTAATACAGGAACCAATATAGGGTCCTATATAGGAGCCTATGTCCTCTTTCGTTTTTTCTGTGCTTTTTCCAAAAAGTTAATTTTTTTATTTTTAATCTTATGTTTTACGATTAAAAGAAAATATACTTGTCCTATTCAAAAATAATTAATATTAAATTTATAGATCATTTTAGGCGAACAACTTTTGTCTGGTAATTTCAGTTCATACCTTGTGTCGTTTTTTAAAATAAATTTAATATTTTTATTTAGAATGTTATTTTTTACGACTAAAGCAAAAACTAACTGTCCTATCAAAAAATATAGCTTTTTTTTGGATGAAGTCTTTCTTTCCAGGGCGCGCAATTTGAGCTTTTTCATTTTTTTCGTATCTTGTATAGTTTGACCAAAAAATGGAATTTTCGGATTTTTCATTATTTTTGGTACGATCAAATTTGGAGAATTTTTGGATTTTGAAAATGCTCTAACTATGATAATTAACTTTTTATAGAAAAAAGTCATGGGGATAAATTGTTTAAGTTATTTTCGACCAAATTAAAAAAGTTGTTATCATAATCTTGTAGCGCTTTCAAAAAGCAAAGTTTTGTTGGCGTTTTGAAGCGTTGTTTGGCTTAAAATGTTCATTTTGGTTTATTTTTTGGATTCTGAAAATGCTCTAACTTTGATAATTTTCTTTTTATAAAAAAGTCAGAAGAACAAATTGTTTAAGTTTTGAAGTACTATGAACAACCGTGCATAGAATTTTTACATCTTGAAAAAATGTGTTTTCAAAATTTTTTTGTACGATCAAATTTTGAATTTTCAACTTTTTGACCAAATTGAAAAAGTTGTTATCATAATCTTGTAGGGCTTTTAAAAAGCAACGCTTTTCTTCTTAAGACTTTTTTTCGTATCATGCGTTGTTTGGCTTAAATGGTTCATTTTAGTTTCTGTTTCTGGATTTTTAAAATGCTATAACTCTAACAATTTTTAATTATATGAAAAAAGTCATTAGGATAAATTGTTCGAATTTTTAAATACTTTGAATAACCGTACAGAGAATTTTTGAATTTTGAAAAAAGTGGTCTCAAAAATATTCAAAATGTGCCCACTTTTTAACTTTTCATCAAAAACGGCTGGATAACGAACTTGACCTTTAGTTGAGGAGACTAAACGAGTGTACCAAAGGGCAATCTAATAGATTATTTTTTTCAAAAGTTATCGTTTTCACAGACAGGCAGACATACATACAGACATACAGACAGACACATTCGTAAAAACCTGTTTTTTGGATTCAGGGGGTTTCAAAACGTGGACATTTGTCAAAAACTGTTGGGAATAGGTCAAATTTTACACAAATCTAATACCTTCTCTGATGAGAATGTAAAAAAGAGGAAGTAGCATAAGTCCAGATATAATTATTTTATAGCAAGGTAAGTTTATCTCATCTGAGACCTAACACTTGTAAATATTTCAAAAAACATTTTTTTAAATGTGGATTTCAGAAGATTTCGAAAATAAGGGCTTATAAGGAGTTATAAAACATTTCAAGAGAAAATAAAAAAACTTTCTGAAGATTTTTGGGAAAATTTCAAATAATCTTTTATTGCGAAAAAATTAATTTGAAAAGATTTTAAAATATCTTAAATTATTTCCTTAAATTTTGAAAAAGAGTTCAGAACATTTCAAAGCAAACTTTGCAATTTTATGAAATAATTTACCGCTTGAATAGATTTCAAAAAATGTAAAACAAAATGTAGATTTCTTAAAATTTCTTACCAAAAATTTAGAAGCTTTTCAAGAATTTTGAAAATTTTCAAACAAATAAAAAAATAGTCTCAAAATTCTTCAAAAAAATTTTAATGATTCTTAAAAAATTATTTTTAAATAATATTTGGAATCATTTTAAAATTTAAAAAGAAATTTCGAAAAAAATTTAGAAAAAAGATAGTGGCAGAATCTCCAGTGGATCCCACGGCAAAAGTCCAAGACCATTGTGGAAATTTGTTTGTACAGGTTTTTTTTTCGAAAAAAAAACTGCATAATTTTCATCTAGCATTGTTTCGTCGACTCCTATCTGGTAGTTATAAACTATCCGATCATAAAGAATAAATGAGAAATAAAGTAAAAATGATCTTCTCTTCGTAAATTTCTAAGAAATATTAGATTTCAAAATAATGATAAAAATTTATTAGACATTTATCTATAAGTACAAAAATGTCGTAATTTAAAGTTCCAATCTAAATTCAATTATCTGTACTTAATTTTCGGGCTCAATAAGTACCTCAGAAAACACTCATGACATAAATTATGACTCCAGATTATTTGATAGAATCTTACGTATTACACAAATCGTCATTTGTAAATGTTTATTTATAGACATTTGATGTAATCCATGCCATCTGCAGATATCATAAAAACTCTACTGTGTCAATTTATACTGAAAATATGAAGACAGAATCATTCAATTATCGTATCTAAATATAAAAGTTTTTTATGCTTATAAAATTATGCACCCGGTTTTTTAATGAATCAGAAAAATTTGTATAGTCCATACAAAATAAGAATCAAAATAGTAAGTCCTTCACGCTGCATAAGACAATTTTGATTATTAAATATCGAATTTTTTAATAGTTAGTTGAAATTTATTTTTGGAAATCTAGAAACCACTCCAGTACAGGCTTCGATAAAAATCCAGTTATTTATTACATTTTTCGAGAACTTTTCGTAATGTTGAATTCGAAATTTCATCTAAAATGCCTAAAGATAAATGTCAAGTTCAACAAATATTTGCTTAGGCAAGTATTACACTTGTTAGAATGAATCAAAGGTTTTCAAATTTCACGTATTTTATACTTTTTAAATTCCGTTCAGCACTTCATTTGAACGATAAAAATATATTGTTTAAATTAAGAAACTTCTTTCAACTGTAGTTTAACACAGAATAAAAAAGCGAAGCTTAAGAAACAATTCCTTAAATTTAAATACAACTCTAATGGACGAGTTTAAGGTAGTTGTAATCTCAATAAATCGAATTGGATGGACCACTTGATTATACCAAACATTAATCAATAATTCCAGCATTAAATTATTTTTAGTATATTATTCTGAATTAAGTTAATTTGCATGTTTTATCTTTCTCAAATATCTAATAAACGGTTTATCATTTTTTGAGAAAGAACAATTATATATTGTAATACGGTCATTTTTAATTTAAATTCTAACAATATTGCAGTAAAAATTGTAGATATAATTCTGATATTATTAAAGAAGCAAGGAAAAGCATTTAAGTCAAAAAGAAACTTCCAACAATGACCTTAACATTCTCTAAATAAAACATTCTTTCTTAAGGAAAATTTCATAAAGACTAAAAACACTAGCACAATTATTTTCATTTTCAAGTATTTTAAAATTTTTCATTTATATGTAGATCTTTAAGAATGCGTGATCAGTGAGAATTTCACATAAATAAAATGGCCTTAAGACATTTTTGAAAAATTTGCATTTTTTGAGTCGTTACTGTTATTTAACTTTTTTAGCATTGTCCTCTTAATTAATTTTTTTCTCCCGATCGGTACAAACTATAAAATAAAATTCATTTCACCATTGCTCCTTAAATATTGATGAGATTAGCAACTCTGAAAAATCTCGGTGAACATTTTTTTTGTTTAAACAATTTGTTAATCAATTACGCCATTTGTTATCTTTATGCAGTTGTTTTAAACAAAGTATGCATCCAATCGAAAAACCAAGAGCACCATTGCATTCCTCACGAACATATCTAGATACGCATTTTTTTAAACCCATTTTTTAAACAATTAGAGCATTTGTTCTTCAGCGCACTGTTGCTCCGTGCCCGTAGACATGTATTTCAAAGTAAAAAAAATTAAGAGTCATGTTAAAAAAGTAAAAACACCTCTGGATTCGTCTCGGAAATATATCGGTGTCCATTTTTTGTTCAAACAATTTGTTAAACAATTACGTCATTTTTTATCTGTCTGCAATTGTTATAAACAGGAATGTAATGGTGCACTTGGTTTTCAGATTCGATGCATACTTTGTTTATAACAGCTGCAGAAAGATAACAGATCTAGAGGTGTTTTTACTTTTTTGACATGACTCTTAGTTTTTTACTTTGAAATCCATATCTACAGGGACGAAGCAACAGTGCGCTGAACAACAAATTCTCTAATTATTTAAAAAATGGCTTTACAAAAAAAAGGCATATCTAGATATTTTCGTGAAGAATGCAATGGTGCACTTGGTCTTTCGATCCCATGCATTCTTTGTCTATTACAACTGCAGAAAGATAACAAATGTCGTAATTGTTTAACAAATTGTTTAAACAAAAAAACTAAAAATACACACCGAGATATTTCCGAGACGAATCCACAGGTTTTTTTACTTTTTTGACATGACTCTTAGTTTTTTTACTTTGAAATCGATATTTACGGGCACGGAGCAATAGTGTGCTGAACATCAAATGCTCTAATTGTTTAAAAAATGGGTTTACAAAAAAAATGCACATCTAGATATTACCGAGACGAATACAGAGGTGTTTTAACTTTTTTGATATGACTCTTAGTTTTAAAAATAATAATTACACAGCTTTCAAATCCATATCTGTGGCAAACTTCAACGTCGTGAATATCGTACGTCACGCGGCATGGAGCGCGGAACGTCAATACGAAATCACGCACAACTTTTTATGATATGCGAGTTCCCTAATTTTTTTTACCAAAATCTTCGTAATTAAACGAGCTATCGTAATTAGTCAACTAAAGCATTGAAATCAATTGAGAAGTTAGAACGAATTCTATTTGTTTACAAAAATTGTTGCTAATTTCATCAATGCTTATGCAACAATGGTAAAATGATAGTTATTTTATAGAATGAACATATTTAATGAAACATACCAAAAATTATGGCGATTGTTTGTACCAATCGGGATAAAAAAATTAATTACAATAACAATTCTAAAAAAAGTTAAATAACAATAACGAGTAAAAAAATGCAAATTTTGCGAAAATGTTTTAGGGCCATTTTCATTATGTAAAACTCTAACTTATCACGCATTCCCGAAGAAAAATCACAACCTATGAAAAAAAAGTGGCCCACTTGACAAATTTTGACACCTGTCTGTCGGTAGTAGTCGTCATCGTAGTAGTAACAGTGGTTTGTTGGCAATTGAGCTTTAGCATATTTTTTTAATAACTAAATGAAAAGGACAAGTATTTGATTCACCCAATTACATATTTTTGATTTTTGAAAAACAACACAAGTTACATCGAGTATTAACTAGCAAAACTGTTTGCTCTGATTATATCTACAAATTTGCACTAAGCCATTTTTTGTTAGGAATGCGTAGTTTTTGTTTTAATCGTGAAAAATAACATACAATTTTTGAAAAAACGACACAAGTTAAGAAAAAAAATATGAACAGACAAAAGTTGTCTAACCAAGAAAGATATACAATTTTTTCATTGATCATTTCTTGATAGATCGCGTAGTTTTTGTTTCATCGTAAAAAATATTATTAATTTTTTTTTAAATACAGTAGACTCTACGACACTTCTCGTTTCCCGATTTCTCCTTCGTTCGCTTGCCCTCACTCGTTGTCTTATCTCACGCACACGCATACATGGCCGACTACGCCTACTGCGCGGTGATCCCAACTTAGGCATGATGAGAAACTGCACTTGCTCGGCGCAGCGACTCTCATTACTCGCTGTTGGCCCGTGATTTAAAACAGCATAATTAACAATTATTGAAATTATAATAGATTATGATTGTAAATTGTCCATTAGTACCAGATATAACGTAATTTGTGGTGTAAGGCTAGAAAAAAATATTAATGTGTATATTTGGTAAACAATAACACATTTTTTTCAATTCAAAAGATGAAATTACATTTCATTGACAAAGGTTTTTGATGAAAAAAGAGCTTATTTAACTAGCCATGTGTATAGCGAAATATTGGTGCAAATAGCCGCATTTTTTAGTACCAATAGACACTGGCTGAATTTGTATTATCAGCAATGATGATTTTTGTTCCTTTTTTCTCATTATGAGCGTCATTATTTGGGTTCTCTGAATTAACAATAACTGTTCTGAGCTGAAAACGTTATTTTCAGGTATTTAACTAGTATTATTGTTTTTTGAGCTGGCAATTTTACATGAAATTATGTGGATATTCATACATATTATATTGAATGTTAGAAATATATTTATTTAAAAAATGGTTGGTGAAATAAAAGTTAGTCTTTGGAACTAAAAATAACTATTAACCTTTAAAAGGTAAAGGTGGGTCACTCGTCCCTTGGCAAAAGTTTCTCCCTTCACTAGCTTTCAGAGTTTATTTAATTATATTGTTTAAACAAATGATCGAATCGTCAGTATGGTGATTGATCCTTATACTAGGATAGTTGATAACATTTCATGAATTTTGTGCAATTTTTTAGAGCACTACAGAGCATTTTATAAAGCGCCGAGCACGAGTGACCCACCTTTACCTTTAGAAGGTGCCAAAAATAACCTTACTATTTAAGGGTTAATTATAAAAAATGTGCGAGTTATTATCTTGCTCTCACTTTAACTCACAATTTGCGTAATTTCTGATATTAATGTGCAATTTATAAGTATTTATTTTTATTTTAATAATTTTTAATTCTCTTTGGTTTGAATTGCGCGCCAAAAGGGACCAATGAGGTTCACTGATCCAGGCAAGCGCAGCAGCTAAACACGCCAAAGTTGGGATCACTGCTACTGCGCCGCACGCGGCTTGACGCAGGAGAGAGGGTTATCTGACACTTCCTGTTCGCTTCCGCTACAACACCGAAAACAAGAAGTGGCGTAGAGTTTCTGTTGCACAATTTAACTGTTTTAGGTTTATCTAAGTTTTGAATGTACTTCCAAAATTTAATAAACAAAGACATTAAGCCATATACCCAGTATCGTTCACTAGCATTCGATTCTTTTATCGCTCTTAAAAGTTTGATTCGTGGTCTACCAAACAAATTAAAAAAAAAAAAAAAAAAACACAAGTACGAAAAAAAGATATAGATAAATGTTCACCAAGAACAGATTGAAAAATGTATTTTAAATTATTTTTCGATACAACGGATAGTTTTTGTTTCGATTGTACAAAATTACATACATTTTTCAGAAAAATAACAAAAGTATAATAAAATGTTAATTCTTTATTAAGAATTTATTTTGCAATATTAGAATAAGCATTCCTGACGGATATACACAATATAATATGATAAACATTTATTATTATAGAGTTTAACATAATGTAGAAAAGTTCGCGTGTTGGGCAGATTTTAATCAAGCTGAAGGAATTTTAACAAAAGAGAATTCACAATCACTAAATTATATTTGTCGACAGCTTGACTTCGAATTTGAAAAGGTCTTTGCATATATTTGGGAAAAATACAAAGACCGAGCGCGAAGTGCGAGTTCCGACAGACACACGCCCTAGCCGCACAGCGGGTGAATTTTTTATAATTATAACATGGTAGCACAAACTGGAACTGATTTAAGAACATCTATAAAAATCTGCACAGATGAAAATTAAACCTCCATTTTTACACATCAATAATATAAAACCTGCTGCGTATATTATTTATTCGTTCAAACTTTTTTCTACAAGAATTTATTAACTTTCTAATTTGTTGAAAAAATTATTCCATAATTTTATAACGCATGCTTCTTCAAAATTTGTTTTCGATGACAGAAATTCCTGTTAGTGAAGTAATTAGTATTTAAGGTAAGTAATAACTTTCAAACTGCTCAAAATGGTGTGAAAGAAAACAAAAAATTATATTTACCAATAGAAACAAAGAAAACCGCTAACGAGAGGGAAAAAATGCCGAAAACGTGCTTCATTTTCTCTAAGTATGTCGAACCACTGATTTGTAAAGAATTTAGCGAAGGATGAAACCACAAAATATTCTGATGTTACATTAAAGTACGTACCGTCAAATGTTTATATTGCATAAATTTTATGATTTATGTAAATGTTACTTTTACTTTTTTGATTACACATTTGAACATGAATCACATACTAACGCCACAAGGTTTAATAAATGGCTACTTTATCAGTCACTTACACTGACATCATTGCTTATTCTGAGATAAAAATTCAAATTTAATTAATTAATTTAACGCCTTATCTGAAAAACAATTATATGAGAAATGAGCAACAAGAAAAACGTCTTCCAAATCTTTCAGAAAAATATTTTTAACAACACCTACCTCGAAAGTGCGGACTTCCATGCCTATAAATTATTTGCAAATTCAAAAAAATGTATTATCTACGCACATCGAAAATATTTTGTCTACGCTCACCGAATTTCGGTAAAACTAGCTGCCTCTTCAGTTTCCCTGGGATCGCCGTAAATATTTGTTCTGCGCTCACCAGAAAAAATTACATGTGTGTAACATCTCGAAGAAACAATGGATTTACAATATTTGTTGAACTGACGACGAAATATATCAATGTTCTTACAATAAGAGCTCTAGATAAAATCAAAAAGAGATATAAGTAGCTCGTATTTCTCAGGGAAAATCTGTAAAAAAATTACTATATCGTTATTAGGTAAAAATTTTTGCTGATTTCTTTAAAGGATAATTCTTCATTTTCCCTCACTATTAATGTGTAAAGGCCAGAATTTCAGTCTTGTAACATTTTTAACATTGCATATTTTATAAGCGAAATGTAACTATTTCAAATTCATTTATTTATTTCAACCAACAAAGATGAATGTTCAACAACAAAAAAACCGGAATTTTCTGTCCAAAAAGAGAAATTTTCTGACAAATAGGTGAATTTTCAAACTAAAAAGTTAAATTTCAACCAAAAATAGATGAACTCGCCTCTAAAAAATAAATCCACAACTAAAATATAATAGTTAATATATGAACCAAAAAAAAAGTTAATTTTCTACCAAAGAGTTGAATTTTGAACAAAATAATTAAATTTTCATCAAAATAGTTGAATTTTCAACTAAATAATTGAATTTTCAACCTCAAAGGATAAATTCATAACCAAAATGACGAATTTTGAACCAAGAGGAATAATTGTTCATAAAAAAAGGCGAATTTTCATCAAAATACATGTATTTTATACAAAATACATGCATTTTCTACTAGAAAGGATACATTTTCGATATTATATGAAAAAGTAGATTTTCGAAACCCAAAATTTATTTTTAAAAAAGATAATTTTTAACCAAAGAGAGTCAGGTTTTTAATTAGAGGTTACATTTTAACAAAACAGTTCATTTTTAAGAAAAGAATTGCGTTTTTTACCAAAAGGAGGAGATTTTAACCCAGAAGATTAGTTTTCTACACAAATAAAAATCAATTAAAAAGGTTCAATTCCCAATTAAAACTGGAAAAGTTACACTCCCAGTTCAGAAAAATAATTTGAAAGAAGAGAAACAAGAATTGACAGCAAAATAGTTAAAGCAACCAAAGAGATGAACGTTTAACAAAAAAAAAAAAAAAAAAATTTCAACAAAGTCCAGATAGTTGAATTTTAATCAAATAAAGTCAATTTTCAATCAAAAAAGAAATAGTCACATTTTCAGTTAAAAAATACAATTTAAATTAAATTCTCAACTAAAAAGGATGAATTTTTAAAGAATAGTGTAAGTATATATTTGCAAATATTTTAATTTTTAATAAAAAACAGTTTAATTCAACCAAAAAAGACGATTTTTTAAATAAAACAGTTGACATAGTAGTAAGCTCTTGATTTAAAATTAAAATCTATAGAACTAAAAAACTAAATTCTTAAGTTTATCGACGACTGATAATTATTTCGATTTATGTATTTTTATTATAATTTTAAATACAGTTATAAACGTCCAGAACTATTTAATGCTTAAGATACGCAATATTTAAGTAAAATAAATAATATTCTTTACTGAATCATCTTTTTGCTTGATACGTGAAATGTATTCCAGTAATTTTTCTACATTTGGGAGTCAATCCCAGATGTTCTACTTTACCATTATGCTACAGCAGTGCTATATTATAAAGTGTAATTTTATTTGATGTTCCAAACAGAATAATTTTTTAATGCAGTTTGAACTGATAAATTAATTATTAATTTAATTATCATTATATTTCAATTATTATAATTAATTATTCTTGAAATGTCTAGTTATTTGAAAGTTTTAGGTTCTTGAAGTTTTTGAAAATTTAACTGTAGGGTATTGATTTATAGAACGCGAATTTGGCAGAATTAAATTTCCGCAGAAAAATTTTTATTATAAAACGTACATTTGTGGCCAAGAAATAGATCAATCATGAAGTAATACACCAGAACCACGTTTTAGTCAACCGCCCATTAGTCATTCCTAGAACTGCTGGCCAATGCAGTTTCTCAGAGAATCAGGGCGAAAGCGATGGCGACAGTCGCCTCGGAAGGGCTGCAGTGTGCGAGCACTCAGTCGAGTAAATTGCTCATTATTATATATTCAAGTTGCAAAAAGTCCTGACGGTCCTGAATGCTAACGGTTCGATTTCCTTGATTTAGTTTCAAGGCTATTTGCAGGCAACCCCCGACACTGTAACTAAACCGTGAGTTGGATGTACTAAGGAGACCAAACTGCGGTTAGGAATTTTGTCGCCATTTTTTCGGACATAGTAAAGCGGGAGTACGCATGCTACATTTGAAAAAGGTTCGCCTCGATTTGAGTGGAATATCTGCGAGAGCTGCAAGATCATTTTGATTGGTGTGTTATGCATGACTAAAATTCACGTCAACAAGTTGTCAATCAAAAACTGAGTTTGGCCTTCTTACTATTACTCCATGTTATGAATATAAAAGCGGTGTTAGTGAAAAATTGGAAGGTCGATTACTTCATGCAGTTTCTTTATAGAAGGTAGCAACAGATGGTATTGTAAATACATCCTCGTGGAATTTGGGTTAAGAAATAAAATTTGAAATATCTGGATTGTTTATCAAAGATCCAGTCGTTCTAATAAATAAAACTGGTCGTCCAGGCTGAGAATACCTCTTCCTTGGGGAAGTAGAATTCAGAACTAACGTTTAAGATACCCGGATGGTTTTTCAAAGGTTCTGTCTTTCTAATAATTTAACCTTTTAGTCTGTATACAGAAATTACATCTTACCATGGGAATTTGAATTAATAAATAAAATTCAATATCGTCTAATCGTTTTCCGAAGGTTTGCTTGTTCTTACAGTCATGAATCCTGATAGTATAGGTGTTAAAAATTTTAGAACTAAAATTTAAGATACCTTGGTTCTTCAACAAAATTTTCGTTACGATAATTAATTAGAATGATTGAACCTCTTAAAATGTAAAGCGCCTGGAGTACCAAGTTTAATAATTGAAGAACTGGATCTGTGAAAACTATATAGGTAACTTAAATTTGAATTATTTACACGGAAAAAGTACACTGTAAGATATACTCGGAAAAGTGATGAAATATTACTCTGTGGCGCAGTAACGGAGCCTTTCGTACAACCCCAGAGTTATTCTTACACTTTGGGTGAAATTAGCGAACATCACTGCATCAAAGTGTAAGATTTACTCTGTGAAATTGTAAGTCCGTATCCAGATCGAATGGGGATGAGTGATAATTTAACAATGGCACCCAGTAATCCCTGCTTTGTAGCGAGCGCTAGATACAGCTCGCATTGTACACTGCGCGCGTGTCTCGCAAATGTAGAGGTTACATTTTCGCTCAGTAAGCCTTGCTCCTTCTGGGAGGAAAAATTACAGTTTACCATTAGAAATCTCTTGTATCAGCAAGCAAAAGTCACAGTTGTGCCCTAGAATAGAATCGTCGGTAGACATTCCATTACAGCAGTTCGAAACAGATGATGTAATATAATAATAAATTTACTAAAAAAAAAAGTTTTATTATTAATAACTGCATTCAATTTATTTGTTAAATAATGCAATTGAACGTGCGGCCACTTACAAACCTCATCGAACGCTTCAACGCTAATGTATCGCTTGGATTCTGTTGACAAAATTTGAGTCAAGATTTTACGCTGGTAAGCCAAGGTTAATAGAGCAGTATATTTTTTTCTATTTTGTCTTTTTAGACATTTTATATGAGCAGGTCGACTTACAAATGCTCGATGAAAATATTTCAATTTAATCAATTTAAATTTTATTAACTAAATGTTTAATTTAAACATTCATTTAATTTGTGATTTCCGTAAAAATTCTGAGGATCAAAAACGTAATGGATTTATTGCTCTCAGATGTATTGTAAGTGTATAAATATTTAAATTTAAATTTAATTTTCCAGCTTAAAAGAAGAATCAAATGATTATAGTTCTACTAATCTTCTATAGTAAAAACCTGAAAGTAAAAAGAAAATCAGCTACTACAAATATTTTATTGAAACATTCGAGTTGAAAAAATTGTTTAAGGTACAAGGTACTTAAACCTGATTAATGTTCTAACTTTGAAGTTGAATTTGAAGATTGAATCGAAGGCTAGCTAAAATTAGAAGAAATAAGTCTTAAAAATGGAAATTTTAAAATGCTAAGAATTTTATAAAATATTGCTAAAAGCTATAGTAATTATTTTAACATTTTGATAAAATGTAAGAATGCAATATTGTTATTGAATGCAATATTGTTCAACAACAAAAAAACCTGAATTTTCAGTCCAAAAGGACAATTATGCAATATTTGAAGGGTTGCAGAATACAGAATTAGGTATCTGACAAACAAAAACAAAATTTTTTAGAAAACCGAAATAGCATTCCGTAAAATCGAAATCAGCCTATAAAGACAAAAACAAAAGTTACTTCTTAGCTTAAATGTTTTTGATATGTGGCCAGAAAAGCATGATTAATCACAAGTATCCAGTTCCGATTATTAAAATGTGGAAGTGCACAATCTCAAAGAGATTCAAATTTCGTGGGTTTTGAAAATTGTGTTTAAACATTGACTGTAAATTTGTTCTTCAACTTTAAAACACGATAAAAACTTGCTCCTGAAATATGAGGAGGCTGAATAAGAATAAAAAAGAGCTTATAAAAAAAACTTATTCTGTTCCGGGAAAGTAAAGATTTAGTGAGGTTAAAGGTACAATCGAGAGTGGCGCGAACTCGCGATATGTCGGTGTTACTGTAGCAAAAGTCACTAGTACCATAATAATCTGTATTGTAATACAGCACTCTTCATACAAGAGTCAAAATATCTCAAGTGTGCCACTTTGAAATCGATAGTTCTATTTTCAATCAATTTATACAGTTTTTCATTTGTTTTTATATAAAAATAACTCTGCTAAAATATTTTTGCAATTTTTTTTTAAGTTATTAACAATCAAAGTTTTTGATCTTCTTTTTTTCAAACATGGATTACTCGCGAACGGTTCATCAAAATGCGATAATTGAGTTATGAACATTTTTGTTACGAAGCATACTTTATGCTAAAAAATTGTTCGGTATTAAAAAACATTTTTTTATTCTTCAACTAATTGTTTGTTTTAAACATTTGAAAATTAATTAAACTTCTGCGCCTGTGAAAGATTTCTTTTATGTTCCAATAGATTCTACAATTTCTTTCGAAAATTTTTGTGAAAAAAAAAAGTTTGTATTTTGCAACGCTGGTCGAGTACGTTCAGACGCGCGCGGGTATCATATTGTATGGCACGAACTTCCCACTCAAATGATCAATGTTAAAAAAAAATGATGTTTTAATCAAGTGGTTCAACTTTCTACAAGGTATAGTCATTTTTTAATCAAAAAGATCAATTTTCAACCAAGAAGTTTAATTTTCTACTAAAAAAGATGAATTTTCAACAAATTAGATCCAGTATCAACTAAACAAAAACGAATTTTCCGTCAAAAGTTGAATGGTAAGTTTTCAGTTAAATAGATTAATTTACAAATATTATTATATTGTCAAAATAAATTACTTTTCCACAAAATAGATTAATTTTCAATTAAAAGAATGTAACATCATTTATACAAAATTAATTTTCTAATAAAGCGAATCAACTTCAAGTCGAGAAATAGGGAAACAATTGGGTAATAAATTATTTGGAATACAATTATTATGGGTATCATATTAAGTACCATATAAAACGAATTTCAAACTAAAATGATAAATTTTATTTGAAATAATGCATTTTTAATCAAGCGGTTCAACTTTCTACGAGGCATAGTTATTTTTTGATCAAAAAGATTAATTTTCAACCAAGAAGATTAATTTTCTCCTAAAAAAGAATAAAGTGACGTAATTTTCAATTAGGCATAGATAAATTTTCAAACAAAGAAATGAATCTTTAACCAAAAATATTTTTTTTAATCGAGTGTTTAAGTATTCAATCAAATAGTTGAATTCTTAATCAAAACACGTGAATTTCCAAAAAAAGTAGAATAGTCAAATTATCATTAAAAATATTAGTTTTTGATTCCAAAAACAAATTTTAACCAAAAAATTAATTTTTATAGCAAAAAGATGAATTCTTAACTGAACTAATCAAGATTCAACACAAAAACTGAACTTTTAATAAAATAGTTAAATCTTCAACAAAGTATAGTGAAATATTTAACCAAGAAGATTAATTTTCTACCGAAAAAGTATTCTTTAACGCATTGGTTCAAACATTCAACTTAGTAGTTGAATTTTAAACCAAAAAGATGAATTTTCAATAAAAAAATTAATAGTTGGCATTTAAAATTATGAAGATTTTTAATTTAAATACCAACTACTAAATTTTTCAAAATTGGAAATGCATCTTTTTTTATTTGAAATTCAACTACTAGGTTGAATGCTTGCACTGATTTGTTAAAAAAATAATTTTTTTGTATAAAATTAATCTTCTTGGTTGAAAATTTCACTATACTTTGTTGAAGATTAAACTATCGCGTCCGAATGTGCTCGATTAGGACTGGAGGTCAGAACGCGGTCACAAAAAATCAATAACTTTTGAACTACTGCCAAATACAAACATTTTTTTCACCAAAATTTTTGGAAGAGATTGTAGAATCTATTGGTACGTGAAAGAATTCTTTGACAGGCGGAGAAGTTTTATTAATTTTCAATTGTTTAAAACAAACAATTATTTAAGCAATAAAAAAATGTTTGTTCTTACCGAAAATTATTTTAGCGTAAAGTATACTTCGTAACAAAAATGTTCATAACTCAAATATTGAATTTCGATGAACCGTTCGCGAGTAATCCATTTTTGAAAAAAAATGATCAAGAACTTTGATTGTTAATAACTAATTATTAATAGTTAATTGTAAATATAAACTCAATATAGTAAGAAATCAAACAAATCTCGCTAAGCGAATAACACTGTACGAAAAAGGAGATGTTACAATTTTACACTGCGAAATTGGTGCGAGGTGAGGCCTTATATTGGTATACCGGATTACTATTGCAAACTGCACTATCTACATTGTATCCCACTACCCATCGCAGTATGAAATGGGATGGCTTACAATTTGTAAACTATATATTTCACCATTTATAATTCACATTGGGAAAACATAAGGTCTAGCAGTTTATAAGTGAAACCTTACAATGAGAAGCAGTAATTTAAGCAGTGTTTGCCAACGCTATTCCACTCTACAACAGAAAACTGTAATGACTGCTTTATGTGTTGCTACAAATGATATTTCGACTAGAATAATTTCCGATTACTGGTTCACACTGCATTCAATACTGTGAAAACTGCTCATTTCACAGTGGGTACACTTTAAACCTTAGCTTTACTATTTCAAATTGTACATTTTACAGTCTCCTTTTTCCCGCATCCTAATTCTTTGAGGAAGATAGCCTTTTAATACATGAACTTACAGATTTCATTAGTAATTTCAATTCTTAAACCCGATTTCCCTAAGGTTGACGTGTACCTGCATATCTATATATATGTACACACACACACACACACATATATATATATATAATTAATGAATCAGTAGCTTATAGATTGAAAACGCATAGTAGTGTTGTGGCAAAGGCTTATACACTCCCAAAAAAATTATCATTGACCGTAAGACCGAACATTTGCTGAATTTAACTAAAATACTGATTGAAAATTAAAACGGTCGAAGAAAGGAAAAACAGTTTGGATCTGCTGTATCTACAATTGTTTTGTATATTTGTTATATATATATATAGCAAGGACGTTTACTAGGTAGTCATAGGGTAGTCAAAATCTTCTAAAATGATTTGAAACCATTTCAAATCTTCCAAATGTTTTAAAATATTGGAAATCTGGTGCTCTGTAACCTTTTCAAAATCTTTGAAACCCTTTACATCTTTTAAAAGTTTAAAAATCTTTGTGAAATCGTTATAAAATTTTAAAATTTTAATATACACGCCTTTATAAAATGTTCAAAATCCTTTTAAATATTTTTAAGTCTTTGAAACATTCTGAAATCTTTAGTAATTATTTGTAATATAGTGTGTACGCAAAAACCGAGTGTTAAAAATCTGGAAAATTCCGTTACATGGCCCTGGCTCCTTCTAATTCTGAAGCTAAGTTAATATGGAAGATTTCAGCTAATAATTTTTATAATTTCTAAATCAAATATCACAAAAAATGTACTATAACATTCTATAGTAGCGGAGACGAAATTTCCAAGGTCACTGGACACCCAACTTATAAGAATAATTCGCCGCTTCTCACCTATCATCATTTGAATCTCAGATTCATCGTTGCAATTTTTAAAATCATACGCATTATAATTTTCGTTGCAGTTAGTCAAAAGCATTTGATTGGCATATTTAATTCAATAAGTAAAACAAAAGATTTTATCACCAAATAATTACGTACAATCTGCAGATATTCCCTTTTTAAATTAATTAAGTTCGAAGTACAAAACGATTTTGACACTTGTCAAACGTCAAATATCACTCACGTACCGTTACATTTAAAACACTTAAAACATGGGGAAGAAACAACACCTCATTTTAGGTAATTGTATGGTTTTCCGAAATACCACCAATAAATTACCCAAAAAAACCTTGCATAAACTACTGGCGGAAATTATTTCTACGCCTGTCTTTTTGAGATGTTGCCTTTGTTCTTAAAATATCAACATGGATTTTTTTCCTTGAAATACCGTGAAATGTAATAAAATCCTGCGTCCAGTAAACACAACTTAAAGGGAAAATGTCAATTTTGTGCAAATATATCGCAAAAAAGAACGTCAAACTGTGATGTTTTCAAAAAATTAGAGTGCTTGGAAAATAATGAACATTTTAACAATTTGTTGGACTCATTTAAGATATAATTCTCTATAGTATTGTTCTGAGGTAAAAATTATTATTCATCATTTAAATTTCTATGAATTTGAGTAATAATTAAAAAAATGTCCTGAATTTTATAAATCATATGGTGAGTACAATCACTATTTGAAATTTTGCGACTTTTTTGCACCAAGTTCGACCTAACGGCAGAATCAAGGGAAAAAATTATAAAAATATCTTTACAATTTAGGAAAATACGTTAGAGACTTTACTTCAAAATTAGTAGAATTAATGTGAAAAATATTAATTATTTCCAGAGTTATTCCAATTTTTCAAAAGAATCTAAATTTTATGTTTTTAAATTCTCATCAGAAAAGGTATTAGATTTGAATAAAATTTGACCTCCCCCCAGTTTTTGTCAAATGTCCACGTTTTGAGACACCCTGAATCCGAAAAACAGGTTTTTACGAATGTGTCTGTGTGTATGTCTGTCCGTCTGTGAACACGATGACTTTTGAAAAAATTAATCTATTAGATTGCCCTTTGGTACACTCGTTTAGAGTCCTAAACTAAAGGTGAAGTTCGTTAGCCAGCCTTTTTGGATGAAAATTTAAAAAGTGGGCACATTTTGAATCTTTTCAGACCACTTTTTTAAAAATCGAATTAAAAAAATTTAACAATTTATCCTAATGACTTTTTTTGAAAAATGAAAGATTACTAAAGTTATAGCATTTTCAAAATCCAGAAAAAGAAACTAAAATGAACAATTTAAGCAAAACAACGCATGATCTGAAAAAAAGTCAGGAGAAGAAAAACTTTGCTTTTTGAAAGCCCTACAACATTATGATAACAACATTTTAAATTTGGTCAAAAAGTTGAAAATTCCGAATTTGATCGTACCAAAAATGTTTGAAACCACATTTTTTCATTATTTTAAAATTCTATGTATGGTTGTTCATAGTACTCAGAAACTCGAACAATTAATCACCATGACTTTTTTCTATAAAAAGCAAATTAGCACAGTTAGAGAATTTTCAAAATCCAAAAAAACAAACTAAAATAAACGTTTTAAGCCAAAAAAAAATGATATAAAAAAAATTCAAAAGACGAAAAACTTTGCTTTTTGAAAGCCCTACAGGACTATGATAACAACTTCTCTAATTTGGTGGAGAAGTTGAACACTCCAAATTTGATCGTACCGAAAATAATGAAAAATCCAAAAATTCCATTTTTTGGTCAAACTATGCAAGATACGAAAACAATGAAAAAGCTCAAATTGCGCGCCCTGGAAAGAACTACAAATTAAGAATGAATCACTTTTTGATATAAGCTACGAGAAAAAATGAGATAAAACTTGTTCATCCAAAAAAGAGCTATAATTTATGATAGGACAGTTAGTTTTTGCTTTAGTCGTAAAAAATAACATTCTAAATAAAAATATTAAATTTATTTAAAAAAACGACACAAGGTATGAACTTAAATTACCAGGCAAAAGTTGTTCGCCTAAAAAGATCTATAAATTTATTATTAATTATATTTCGATAGGACGAGTAGATTTTCTTTTAATCATAAAACAGAAGATTAAAAATAAAAAAATTAACTTTTTGGAAAAAGCACAGCAAAGACGAAAGAGAACATAGGCTCCTATATAGGACCCTATATAGGTTCCTGTATTAGACCCTATGCAGATGCACAGCAGTTTTTATTTAATAGTAAAAAAAAACATTAAAAATAAAAAATTATAAAAACAAGGAAATAAGAAATAGTATGAATTGTAATGATATACATTTATTGAAATGATACATGTTTCAGAGCAGCTTAGAATACAATTTAAAGCAAAACAAGAAACAAATACAAAAATAATAATGATAAATACAATTTGCTTTTTATTTTGCAATTTTTTAATAAGTAATCCCTGGCAGAGTTACATAAAAAATGTATTATAATTGATATAAAAGTGTTGTGAACAATGTAGAAAAGTTGACAGTTTGGAAAAAATCGAGTGCGAAGCACGAGATACGTGATGAGAATGTTTTCGTTAAAGCCAAAAGAGCTTTACCAAAAGATAGTTCAAAATCACAAAATTACCGTTCTTGGTCCATTCACCTTTGATTTTAAAAGGTATGTGCCCGAATGCGGAAGAAATGCAAAGACTAAGCGCGGAGTGCAATTGCCCTCAGTCGCGTGCCGTAGGTGCGCTCAAACTCTCGAGATAAGGTTTTTTAACGAAAGAGAATTCACAATCACAAAGTTACAGTGGTGGATGTTTTGACTCTTAATTTTAAAATGTTTGCGCAAGAATGTGCGAAAACAAAAAGAAAATATAAAGACTTGCGAGCGAAGCTAGCCGTGCGCGTAGAGCGCGATGAGAATGTGCCCGCGTGGCGGGTAGATTTTTCGCAAAAGCTTTATATAAAATTGGGATTTTGCCTTTAATTAGATCTTATTAGACGTAGAATTGTATTACATTTTATTGTATTACGAGGAAATGTGTTAAGTAGTAATATTATAAACATTAAGGCACTTTAGCATCAGCACAAAAATAGGTGTGTATATAATTTGCGCCGCTACTGTATGAAACCTAGCCCATTTCTTAAAACTCCTACTAGTGAAATCTAGAAGTCAGTTACGAAAGCACCTCCACAATAGAACTTTAACATTTTCTTTATGCGATAATGTTAAACTGATATCGGGCTATGCTGACTGTTCACCGAAGTCATTTTTGGGATATTTTACTTTTATCAAAAACCAAATTTTGGGTGAAGGTGCAGGCAGCCAGAAGCTACACTACAGAAAATTCAAGAAATTACGAAAATCATACACGCGAGAATTTTGGGCTCTCTAATAATATAAAACTTAATTTTCAAAAAACTACACGGAGAAAAGGATATCGCACAATGATATCGCAGAGCCTCTACATTGCAAGAAAGCGCAATATGATAACGTACAATCAGGTCCCGGAGCTTTGTACGATATTATAATGCACTAATATCACAGAAAAAATGAAGCTATATTTTTTTCCTGTCGTCTGCGACGGCGTCCTTAGCAGCAATGGGAAAAAGGCAGAGTATGAGTGAGTTCGAGCTATAGATCGGGACACGAGATTTAAAACAATCACAGGAAAAAGTAGAAATTTGCTGCAGGTAATACCTGCAACGGTTGATGATTACATATATTTCGTCGAAAGTTTCACTGAGGTTAGGAAAATAAATTTGAACTCGTCAACTGCATCGCGCTGAAGTAAGCAAATTTTGGTGAAATATATAGAAACAACAACAGAAAACACAGAAAAATTTGTTCTTACTGATATATTTCCTCCGAAATAAATCACATTATTGTAGACGAATTAGAACTGATTTAATACAATTTATCAAATACGCAAAATGTAACTGACAAATAGGAATCTCCATTTCACTCAAATTTAATGAAGCTAAACGACGCTGGATAGCGCTGGCGTCATAATTGTCGCTACACCTCGAATACAAATGGAGGGAGTATAAGATGAGAGATTATCCAGGCAAGGTAAAACATCGGAAATTATCTTCGATTCATGTTAAGTTTATCTGACAAAGTTAAATTTTATTCCGGTGAATCTTTAACCTGGAATCGATGTAAACTTTATCTTCATTTTTTTTGTGATCGCTTGCTGACTACTCGAACCCTCGCGAGATCAGAAAAGAAGAAATACGCTGTGATAGCGTAATAAACTTAAATTCTTACTTTATAGATTGCAACATTTATGCCTTATATAATGTAAAAACTTGCAATGTACGATATCACGATTTTTCGCTATTATAATGCGATAATTACGATATATAGCGCAGGAATTACGATATACTCGTATATTGTAATTCATGCGATATAGTTTTCTCAGTGTAGCCCTATCTTCTAAAAACTTCCCGGAGAACTAAAGCATGCACTTGGCCTAAATATAAATAGATGCAAAATCCTGTTAAACAAAACAAGAATCCAACGACCAAATTTGGTCGAAATTGTTGTGGTCCAAATTTGGTCGTTGGATTCTTGTTTTGTTTAACAGGATTTTGCATCAATTTGATTATTGGACGTTAAATGGGATTTTTAATTTGGATTTTGGTCTAATTTAAATTTCGTAAATTTTTGAATATAAATACATCATAATTTTTGGAATATATTTAGGATTTCCAAAACACCCAAAATTATTTTACAAAATCTATCCCACCACTAAGAAATTAAAAATTAGTTATTAGACCACACAAAACTTAAGCTACCTGCAACTAAAACAGCTAAAAAATTCAATTTACAAAAAACCGCACAGGTACTTTCATAAGACTATTTAATATGCCCATCACTTCAATAATATTAAAAAACGCACCAACCCTGTTGCAGTTAACGAACCCCGTCTCAGATTCCTTCAACTAAAACATGCCAAGAAAAATTAGAATTATAAATAATCACACCACACGCTTTATCAAGAGTTTAGTTTATATTGTCATCCCCATAGTAATAATAAACAAATCCAACAAAGTAGCCCTGGTGAATTTAACGAAACCCATGTCAGGTGAATTTAACTAAAACATTGAAAAAGATTGTAATCCTAATAATCATCTTAGACACTTTTTAACACTCTAGTTGATATCCCCATTCCCATAGTAATAATAAAAAGATCCGAAAAACAGCCCCTGGTACAGTTAAGAAACCCGCTCAGCTGTCTTCAACTAAACCATACAAAAAAATAAAAATTAAAAACAATCACGCCAGACACCATCTCAAGGTTCTAGTTGATATCGCCATCCTCACAGTTATTATTATTATTATTATTATTATTATTATTACTTTCTTAAGCCATTTCCCTTTCGGGGTAGGCTTGACTCACTCGGTGGGGAAGAGAGTAATGCGAGGAAGATATACAATTTTTAGATTGATCCAGCATTCTCGTGATATTTATTTAAATAACAGGTTCCTTTTGCAACACTGCTCCAAACCGGGTTGCTGGCCAATCTCTCTAGCAATCACCCCAAGTGAAGATCCACACAAAGTCGCAATGTGAGGTTCCCCACTTGGGTCCATTAATATCCAATGTCTTTTGTTTCAGGCGTCATTCACTCTACTGACACTCTTTTTCTCAACTATTTGCCGCTGGTAAGTTAACAAACCCACTCAGTTGCCTTCAAATAAAACATTTTAAAAAAATGAAAATGAAATATAATCATGCCAGACACTGTCTCAAGGCTCTAGTTGATATCGCCATTCTCACAGTTATTTTTATTATTATTATCATACCATTAAGCCATTTCCCTTTCAGGGTAGGCGTGACTCACTCGGTGGGAAGGGAAAGGATTCTTTATCTTTATTCTTTATCTAGCTTGTGGTGTGGAAATTGTTTCAAGAAAAAAGCGCCTAAACTCGCTGTTCCCAAGGTTGGAGGGTTAGTCTGCTTGTGGTTTGGTAGTGGTGGTTTCTAGGGGTAAAACGCCCCAAAAAAAAATTTTTTTTAAATCTCGAAACACGTCAAATTAAATTTTTTATTTTCTCATTATCAGTGCAATGTGTAACCCAAGCGTGCTAATTGTATACATTTTATATCGAAAAAAATTTAAATAGCACATTTACTTCTATTAAAAAATGACGCTGCAACCCTTCGGCATAAAAGTTATGCCTGTAGAATCGCCTTTTTATAGCAAACTTTTTGACGTTGATTTGATTTAACCCATTAAGTCCCAAGACAAAGAAATTTCTCTCTTACGCTTGAGCTTGAATAATTTTATCAAAAAGGCAAAGAATTTATTGTAAAATACTCTTTTATAGTACGTCGCAAATATGCACAAAAAGGCACAAAATATCTGTGCTTTTCAAATCCGTTGAGTTTTTTATCTACGATTTTTTAAAACAAAATGGCGGCCAAAAAACGGAAACCAAACATTTTTTATTTCGTTTTATTGATATTTTTTGTGATTTTTTCGCTCGAATCATATAAATATTCATTTATTTCAGTGAAAAGATATTCGAATACTTTATTTTCAAACAAAATAAAAATATTTAGTGTTAAATAGGTAAAATCATGATATTAAGATTATAAAAAATCATTTTATTGCTATTTTACGTCATTTTCACACCAGAGTCTTATCAATTTCATCTTTTTGCAGCTGTTTTTATTGAAAAACAACGTTTCCCGACACTTACCACATGGAGGTTGATGATTAAAGCATCTTTTTTTGTTTGTTTTTTTTTGTTCTGTTTTTTGTTGTTTTTTTACGTTTATTTTCTTATTGAATACTGTGAACTCATTTTACAGTTTACATTTGTCGGTGATCAGTATTTGACATAAAAGTCTTACAAATATATTTGTTGCATGTTTCACAGAAAATGTATATCCTAACTGGACAGAAAGAACAGCTTTTCATTTTTTCATTTCTCATCACCTCTTGGTGTTTTTTTTAGATGCCTTTTCTTTTGCAAGATAATGCTTGGAAATCGCCATCATACATTCTAAAGCACTCTCCTTTTTTCGTCTTTGTGGACATAATTCGAAATCACTGTTGCATTTGTAATAGCAGATTGAATTAGTCTAATAAAAACAATCCATGCCCATTTCTTTGATCGTATGCATTTCATAGCGTAATTGCAGCGGGCATCATGTACATCAACCCCACCCATAAACTTAATATAAAGTTGAAAAGAATACGGAAAATTTACATTTACTTTTTCTTTTTTTTCTTTACTTCTTCTTTTAGCCATAAACAAGGGTGACACTCCAGCAGCAGTAGAAGCCATTGGTACCAGGGTAGTTCAATAAGTCCTTAGAATTACCAACAGATGGCGTGCGAATCGCTCCAAATCATCTGTTTTCAGTCAGCACCACTCCCGACTAGATATATGGTGCAGTCACAGTCCACATCTTCTGAGTTTA
>NC_046662.1:19156543-19160831 GCF_010883055.1 Belonocnema kinseyi | reverse complement strand
CACTTTTCTGAAGGATTAAAAAAACTTGAAAAGCGATTGACCAAGTGTATACAGCTCCAAGGAGATTATGTTGAAAAATAAAAAAAAATTTACCCAAAAAAATTGTTTTTATACTTCATTCTAAGGACTTATTGAACTACCCTCGTACCAATTTCGAATCAACAAGAGTAATATAATTTATTCCACTTTTTTCGTGTTTTACAGCGTACGTACCTCTAGGGGATTTCTTTGGGATAACATTTTTTTCCTTCAATCTATTTTCTCTGATAGTACCAGTAGAACGCAACCCTAATTTTTTAAATGTAAAACAAGATCGAAGCTTGTCAAAAGATTGCCCATGTAAAGGTGATAAAAAGGTATTTTTCGAACACCAACAGTAAAAACGAAATTATGTAGTAAACTTAGTACTACGCGAGATCCCAATGAGGATTTGGATAATTTCTTTCCTCCCACATCCGATTTTTTTTCACAGTACAAGTCAAAATCTAGCAAATATCCGTCGGGAGTACAGAGTCCACAAAATTTGAGACCAAATCTAATGGGTTTTCCCTTTAAAAATTGTTTCAAGTGAGTTGTTCCGAAAAATTTGGCCATCATCTCATCTACTGCGATTGCTGCTTGAAAATACCCGAACTGTTGTATGTTCTTTGGAAATAAATTTATAAGTTTGCGTACACACCAAGCTCTGCCATTGACATTCTCATCTTCTGGCTTAGAATATTTGTGTTTGGATTTTATTTTTTGGAATTTATTCCGAGATATAGCCTTTTTGATTGACTCACAGGATAAGTAAGGGTCCGTTGACCAATAATGTTTTTATGACTTTCTAGAACTGAACGTAGACGCAATGAGAATTCCTATAAAAACATTCAAATCTCCCAAAGTGAGGTCATAATCATTTTGTTTTGTAAATTCGATTATATAATTTTTCATATCATCGCAAAAAAAGTCTCAAATAACTCAACAAAGTTAATATTCTAAAGTTTCTTTTTTTTCTTATCGGTCATTTGACATAAATTTTCAACATTCTGGGGATAACATTGTTCCCTTTCTAATCATTCATAAATATATTTCTCTTCTAGAGCAGACTGGTTCTCATTATATTTTTTAGAAGCTTGAGAATAAGTTTTATCTGAAGTGACTTCTTCTCAAAATTCTGATTCAGAGTCGTCAGTGTCATCATTACCAGAATTATTAGGATCGGGTAAAAATAAAGTTTCTTCATCTTCATCACCTGAACAGAACTGTTAATAAATATATTATTCGTCAAAATATTATTATTCGTCAAGATAACACAGGAAAAACTAAAAATAAAAATTTGTTACAGGAAATTTTTTAGAGCGATAAAGTTTTGTTTAGCCAACTTCACGTCTTTAAAAAAACATGTGTTTGTCATGGAAAAACAAAAGAAAGTTGAACCGATATTTGTGTGAAGTAAATCACAAAAAATATCAATAAAATGTAAGAGAGAAATTTCTTCATTTTGGAACTTAATGGGTTGAAAAGTCCAAATAGTTTTCGAGACATGGAAAAAAAATTTGTTTTCGGAGGTGAGTTTTAAGGGTTGATTTCACCCTCTTAAACTGTATCTATGCCAATAAAAAAATACGTACCTTTTATTTTGTTTTTCTCTACAATATATCAAAAATTCATCAAAATCGGTGGGGTCAGGTTGGGGTGGTTTTCTTGTTAGTACGACATTCTTTCTGTGCGAATAAAAATGGAATCGCTTACTACGATATTTAAAGTATAAAAACAGTTTAAATTCACTAATATATTTTTCTTACTGCAAAGTATCAATTTTTATTAAAAGATAGATTAAAATGATAGAAATAATTCGACAGATTTACACATTGTACTTCTATATTAACATAGTAGTACAAGAATATGACTTTTAGGAATAACTGAATTTAATTTTTAACTTAAATTAGGTAAAAAATTATTTTTAAACATAAATTGGCCTTAAATACCATATCTCTATCTAAAATATGCATTATACGATAAACAACTGATATTTATGTTACCAATCGAATGACTTAAAGCCGTGCGATGTGCAATTAATTTGGGTTAGTATAATTTTATCGTTTGTCAAACATTTTCAACTTTTTACTCACATAAAACGAAAGAAATGTATTTGTTAAAATTGTGTGAATCTAGAATTTAGTTAAAGCTTTTACGAGAAATAAATTCCTTTACCTTACTTTTATCGCTATAATTGTATTTCATTAGTACTAAAAACTATTGATTAGTACTACAAAAATATTAAGTAAAGGGTTTATGGCAAATCAAAAATCTTCGTATCTTAAATTAACTTAAAAGTTTCATGTTACGTGCACAAAGCTATTGACTTTCAAACAAGCAAGTAACTTGAAGTCATTTTGCAATTATCGGTTGACTTTTAATCGGCAAATGGTACTTTTGGTTACATCTGAAACCTATAATCGACTTATTTTGACTGAAATTAAGATTCTTGTAATACCGTTAAGCTAGATCAAATTCAACAAGTTGCCAGTAAATTCCGTGAGCGTAACGAACTGCTAAAAGTTTTCTACCATAAAAATTACGTCCAGCATCTTCACAGATACGATATTTTCTATCAAGTGCTCGATAAACTAGCCCTTGTATTTCTATTCCAACAACTGAGCTCCCACGTGTCGCTACGTGGTGAAATCCTACTGGTATTTTATGGTATTTATTATCTGAGCCTTGGTAGAATTCGATATTCCTAACCTCAGGAAAAGGACTCCGAGAAAGCACAGGCGCAGGAAGCTCAGCATTGATCCGATTGGTTTGAAAACTCAATTCTATAAACAGAATTAAACATAGTTGAATTATTATACGTATGTAGAATAATCCATTTAATTCAATCAATAATTAGGATACATTTCGAAAAATATTCGTGCAATTAAATCTTGCTTTTTTCGGAACAACAAAACTTTATACAACCCTGATTTTAGTCATACATATATAGATTTGAAAATGGGGGAATTTACTTAAATAAAACAAATTGTCCTAGCAAAGAACCATAAACATATCTGGATTAAATTCAGGCATATCTCTAGGAAATTTTTGAATCAGAAAAAATGACATTTAAACCACTGAATTGTTATAAAAAATTCGGAACTTAATATAAACGAATGTAACAACCCGAAAATAGTTTCAAGCACATTAGTAGATACTTCAATAAAATACCATCAGAAAATTTGTTCATAACCAAGAAAACATAATTATTTAAATAAATACAATGTTCATAACAATTTTTAGGTTTTGGATTGTTCAAATGTACATTAATGTAAAGTAAAAATAAATAAACTGGAACTAAATACATATAATATATGAATAATATATGAATTACAATATTTTGACATACACGTGGAAAAAGTTTCCTGTAAAAAGTGTAGAATAAGTCTATGAATTTGGGATGAGTACCAAAATGCTGAAGATCTTGAATTACTTTCAACAAAAGATTTCAAACCTTTCAATACTAAATGCAAACTAGTCTCTTAATTCTCGATAGTCTAGGAAAAAGAGTTCTGTATTTACTACAGAAAATTTAAGCAAGAAGCAAAATTCAGTCCACGAAGAATTGTGGAAAAGTTGTGAATATTTTCAATACGGTTCGAAAGAATTAGTTGGAAGTTCCTAAAGTGAAAAATAGCGCACTGGCGGTATTACAGGAAGTCCTAGACAGTCTGGGAAAATATATCTGCGCCTCGATGTGCGCAGCCGAACATCAGTCGGTCATACGAAATAAATATTGGCTGCAGCCAATATTTTAACGCAAAAACCGTCTCACAGGGTTACACAGAAAGTACTGCTTTTATTCTAAGTGTAGCAGATATTTTAAAGTACAAATATTTGTTTAATTTAAGAAAATTTTCTAGCAACAATAAATGTAAAATTTGAGAATATTTAATTTTAATAGTCTTATGATTAATTAAAAATGAAAAATAGATCAAAGTTAAATTCAAGTTTAAGGTGGTTTCTATAAGCAGAATTATATTATATTAATTACGTTAATATTCACAGATGTCTAATATTTCTATTAAATTTTATTCAACTGTTATTTTTAGATAATTCAAAAGAAGGTCGGTTATTTTCATTTTCGTATTTAAGAATTCAATACTGGACTCAATAGAAAAAAATGCTTGAGTTTCAGTGATTTTCTAAAAAATAGTTGGACAAGAATATCGACTATTTAACAAAAATGTTTTTAAAACCCTTTAAAAGCTGCGAAAATTCTTGAAATCGCTAAAGATCTTTAAAATCAATTGAATTATATTAAAAT
>NC_046662.1:19139667-19156443 GCF_010883055.1 Belonocnema kinseyi | reverse complement strand
TATAATTAAATTAAAAATTATTAAATTTTGTAGCCAGTAAGACTAATCATCTACAGAACAGTTAAATTTTCAACCCGAATATATGGTTTTTTAACAAAAGAGTTAATTTTCAACTGAAAATATGAATTTTGTACAAAAATGTGGAATTTTCAAATCAAAAACATACGTAAGAAAAATACCAAAATAAATGCAATATTTTCGTTTATAATTGACAAAATAGATGTTTTGGACTATAATATTAAGAAAATCCTTTAAATATGGATTTCAATATTCGGACATATAGCTAGAAAGAACTAATAACCCCAGAAAAAATTAAAAGTTTTTTTTTATTTCCTAGAAATTAATTATTTTAATTAAATAAGTCCCGAGTTTTCAAGTATTTTCGAACTAATTTCCAATTGCTTAAACAATAATTATTTGTTTGTGGAATTTTTTTGCCTGTCGATTGCGAAAATTTATGATTTTTCGGGAAAAACTATATAGTTGATGAATAATTATTTAAACATTTTTAATTCCAAAAATTTCTTCTCACAAAGCGTACAAATTTATTATTTTCTGGAATTAATCACACAGTTTACGAATGTTAATAGTCATATATTGTTTTGGCATTTAGAAATTATTTAAACAATTTTTATTTATTTAAACCATCTTTTTCTGATGTGGAACTTGTAAAGCTACTACTTTGTAGAATAAATAACTCGCTTCTTGATTGCTAAGAGTGATATTTTGTGTAAAAGTTTAAAATTGCTTAAAAAATTTTAATTTTTTAGAAAATTTTGTGTTCTGTGAATCTTGAATATTTAATGAATGCTAAAAGTTATATTTATTATGTAAGACAGTTTCCATCTTTTGAATCAATTATACATAATTTACTTGCGCTTTTTAATAGGAAAGGTGGAGAAAACTCTAGCTTTTTTGTATCTCTTACAATATGTAGCTTATTATTCAATATTTTTTATTTCCGAACTTACACCTATTTCTTTAAACAATAATAATTTTTTAACTTTTTTCCGTTGCATTACTGATAGTTAATTTTTCAAATCCATTTAATTGATGAAAGAAAATGCTGATTGATTAGTGACATTTACTCAACATTATTTGTTTGCGACACTAATTCTAAATAATAAGGACTTTTCGCAATTGACAGAATAGAATAAATAAAATACTGATAGTTAATTTTTCAAATCCATTTAATTGATGAAAGAAAATGCTGATTGATTAGTGACATTTACTCAACAATATTTGCCTGCGACATTAATTATAAATAATAAGGACTTTTCGCAATTGACAGAAAAAAAACTTATTTAAACAATTTCCAAGTGCCTTAAACAAAAAAATAATAATTTGGACATTTATTAATTGCGGTATAAATCTCAGAAGACAATAACTTTTTACAATTAACAGGAGAAAAATCCTTAAATTAACGAATATTGTCTATATGATTTCCAATTATCTTAAACGATAATTATTATTCTAGAAATTCATTAACTGTATCATTTATCCCAAAAAATAAGAACTTTTTACGATTTACGAGCAAAAAAAATTGTTCAGACAAATAATGATTGTTTAAACAATTGAAAATTAGTCAACTGCTTTAACATGAATAGTATACATAAAACTGCTATTTTGCATTTTTTTAATTTTCCGGGCTTATATATGCAAACTATAAATAATGCAAGCAAAACTTCCTAAAAGCAATTATTGATACTAATTAAAATTGTTTTGATAAAAGACCTGAAGTGATAAAAAATAAGTAGTCGACTTTAGAACATTTGACTTCATTAAAGCGCAATTAAGTATCTGATTGTTCACAGTAAATAAATGAAGAATACAGGAAAAATACTGCTTTATGATTACAAATTATTATAATAATTAAGTACAAGTACAAAAAGGTCCTTATTTGAACATTCTTACCTGCATTTAAGTATCTATGCTCGAATTTCTGGTTAGGAAAATATCGTGAAAAATACTTATGACATGAATTTTGACCTTGCTGATTATTTTATACAATCTTACACATTATAAAATTCTTGTTCGTATATGTTTATTTGTAAACATTTTATGTAAGCCATGCTGTTTGCAAATATAATAAAAACTCTTTTATGTAAATTTATGTTGCATAAAGACTCCACAAGGAGATAAAAAAATAGTAGGGCTGTACTAAAAAATCAGAAAAGTTTTGAAATACTGATTTCAATAAATGAATTTTTTCCAATTTCTCTTAAACTGATTTCAGTATTGTAAAAAATATTCATCTTACAGCAACGGATGAGTAGAAACCCGATCTTAATTGTTATAGTTCTTAATAACAGAGAACCAAATTAGTAATTCCTTCACTTTAGCTAGGAATTCAATATTTACTTTATAAGGATAAATGTGAATATCGACAACTATTTATTTGCTAAAGCATTTTACGTGTTCGAATAAATCGAAGGTTTTCAAATTTCACATATTTTATATGGCTCTCTTTCTTGTTACACATTATATAAATCATAACAGTACGATTATCATATCTAAACTTGACATTGACAAATTAATAAGGAATTTCAGTTAGAGATCATCCAATTATTACTTAAGACTGTTAAGGGAGGGGGAGGGGTTATTAAATCAACTTTACGCATTGTTTAATCGAATTTCGTGGTAGTTTTGTAAGACCATAGAATAAAGAGATTATTTTTTAAGGAAATAAAGCACGGTTAAACAGATTAGGAGTTGGTTGGAATAATTTTTGTTTTTCCTTTTTGAAGCAGTAACTTGTTATATATGTTATATATATATATATGTGCGCGTGTGTGTGTGTGCGTGTGTGTGTGATTAAAAAAAAAGTATTTAACCAATTATTTCCCTAATTCATAGAAAGAAATGTATTAATTAAAATTAAATTCATTTTTACTTTTTTCAAAGTTACTTCAACATTAAATACCAAAAATAAAATAACAGATTAGTCTGAAATAATAGATTTTCTATAATGTTAAGAATCATAATAATGTTAATGATATCATTTGAAAAATATGTTTGTATTCAAAAAATGTTTAAACTTAAAAAAAATTATTTCAATAACGCTTTTTCCTATTTAATTTTTTCTTACTGTAGGTACTTACCATTTAAAAAAAATGATTGAATTTTGATTATTAATGCCTCGTTTTTTTTTAGAAAAAACATTCTTTACAACTGTACTATTTAGAATGTTGAAAGAAAATGATTCGACGGCTAAAATCGTTTAAATAATTTTTTGAGAAGAAAATATTTAAATACATATAGTCAAACTCGGAAAAAGTCTTTTATATATATATATATATATATACAGATTGCTTAATTCTTTTCAAAATTCTAAAAATTAAAGTTATAGGGAATGTTTTTTCAGAAACGAAAAATTTTCCAAAAATTGGTAAGGAGATACAGTAAGAAAAACATCAATTACAAAAAGCCTTCTTCAAATAAACTTTTTTTGAAGATCTTAAAATTTGTTCAATAAAAGTAACGTTCTTTACATAAAGTAAAATCATCAGTAATATTATTTTGATTCTTAAAATTATAGAAATACTATTATTTCAGACACATGATTTTCAGCACAGCAGTTAACTTAATCGTGTATGCCCAGAGAAAAGGTAAATTTAAATTAAAAAATTGTTCCTTTAACTTTTCTTTTTTAATCCAATGTCCATCCATCATTTCCATTCGAGAAAATTAGTTTGCTTTTTTAAATCAAATAAAATTTTATTTTAATTTACTCAAATCTTAATTAGTGACATTTCAATATTGATAATATAATAATTTATTTAAAAGTTGCTGTTTTAAAATAGAAAAAACTATTATTATTCAAACTCTCAATCGATTTCACCTTACTTCACTTGCTTATTTCCTTATTTGCTTACTCTGTAACTGGAATTACTCAAGAATTTTTCAATGTCAAGTTTAGATATGAACATCTTAATCGAAAGATTGTTATCATATGTACACAACCTTCCTCTCTGATTAAATATGACAAAAAAACTTTCCTAATTCTTTAAAGAAACGTGTGCCTAATTTCACGAGCAGGGCAAACTTTTATAATAATAATAATAACAATAATAATAACATTTTCAGTAGAGAGTGACATGAAAGCTGTTTTATTATATCTGTAGATAGCATGATAAACAAAAAATTATTCAATGCTTTTTAGCCAACTGTCCATAGAATCCCATTTTTAACTACTGGATTTTATAGTTAACTGAAATCACTGAAAACTATTCAAAAATCTTTTTGCATGATGCTCAAACTTTATTGTACATGTAAAATAAGGTTCAGATGAAAGCCAACGTCGTATGTCTTTTGTCTGAAATACACCAAGTTTTTGTTGATACACAGCTGTATGCCATTATTAAAATAAACATTAAATTACTCAAAAATAGTTACTTTATTTTCCTTGATAAACTTATTTATTTCTAATATATAATCTTATAGTTAAATAAAAGTAGGTATAAATATTACTTTTTGAAATCCCATAATATTCTTTGTAATATCTTAAATTGGTCAATCCCTTAAAATCATTTAAAATTCCTTAATATCTCTTGAAATCAATAGGTATAATAAGGATCAACGGTATCAAAGTATTATGGAGATTCAGAATATTTTTTTTATTTAATGAAATTTTATTTAATGAAAAATTAGCAGCGGAATTATTCACGTTTAAATCTCAAATCTAATAAATACCAGTTGTATTCTTTAACAAAAAGATTAAATATTTCACAAAAAGACTAGTTCATATAAAACCGCTAAATCCTTGGAGCCGAAAAAACTGAATTTTCAATAAAAAGGTTCATTTTCAACCAAATAGTTTAATTCTAAACCAAATACTTGATATTTATAAAAAAATAAGATTAATTTTGTACAAAAAGAACTGTCACCTAAAATTATGAATCCTCAACAAAACAAGTGAAATTTTAACAAAGCAGTTTAACTTTTATCCAAGTAGTTGAATTTTCAATCAGAAAAATTAAATTTTAATTTTGAACCAAATAGTTTTAATTTTAATACAAAAAAGATGACATTTATACCAAAAGAGATGAATTTTTAAACCAAAAAGACGAATTTTCAATCAAAAAAGATTTTTCATTCAAGAGAGACAACACATTTTAGGCAAAATTATAGCTTGAAGGAAAAAATTATATTCAATACAAAATAAAATGTATGACTTTATGACTACGTATGACTTTTTGACGCTTGAAAAAATTTTAAAAATATTTGATACATTTTCGAAAATCTTATAAAGTTTTAAAATATTTATAGTATCTTTAAAACTTCTAAAATCCCTAAATATCTTTTAAACTGACAAATACTACAAAAATTGTCTTTAAATCTTCCAATTCCGTTTTAAAAATGTCTAGAAATCTAGAAAACACATGTGTTAACAGTTTTTAAAATATTCTCTTAAAATAAGTTTTGTCAAATAAAGAATAACTTTCAATATTCCCAGCAATCTTAAGAAAATTTTTCATTATCATGAAAATTTTTCGAAATCATTGAAAACTTCAAAACTTTATTTCAAGATCTTTAAAAAAATCGACATTTCGTTTTAAGTTTATTCAAATGTTTAAAAATTTATAAATATTTTTTATATTGAATCTTTTAAAATGTTTCGAAATTTTCTCAGAACTTAATCGAGACCTATTAAGCAAAACATATAGTTTAACTTCTTCTGCGGTTATACTTATGATTCTATTTGCAATATCAGGGTGACCGCAAAACTTAGTTTTTAAAATTCCCTGACTTTTTTCTGACCAATATCTCATTTTCCCTGAACATTAATATTTATAGACTAAGATTCTGATCTTGTAACATTTTTAATACGAGTACAGATTTTATATGGATAGAATAAAGTAATTTTAAATTAAAAATGATTAATTTATTATTTTCAGTGCTGCCACAGCCTATTCAATTTGGAAAAAAATGAAAAAGTGGCAACATTGACTAATTTCTAACCCAAACAGTGTTAATGTTACTAATTTTCTTTTAAATTAGAAAGAATTTGATGAGATTTATAAGAATTCTAGGTGAATTTAAACAAATTCAGGATAAATTTGAAAAAATTGAAATAGACTCGGTGAAATAAAAAAAAATCCATTTATTTCACTGAACTTGGTGTTCACACACATGTTTCAGAATGAAGTAAAAGTTGAAGGACAGGGACAAAGAATTTTTGCATTTATGTACATAATAAAACTGACAAAAATTTAAGATGTATTAATTTAAAATTTTATTATTCAGGCAAAGATAGAATTATTAACCATAATTAAAATTTGCAATTGACATGAGCAAACGTGACTTTATTTTTAAGTATCAATTAAAAGTTATATTTTCCAACAGGTGAAAGTGACCATTTTTCAATATTTTCATTTGAATTATTTAAATTGAAATACATTTCTTTTGAAAAGCAAAACTCACTCCCAGTGTCTGTTAAGCTTTGGTATTTAGGTATAAGACTAAGATCAAGTTCGTCTTCATTATTCAAAAGCGCTTACAATTTTAAAGTAATTATATCATTTAATTTTCTTTCTAAAAGGTTAATTAATTTTCAACCCACTGATTAAAATATTTGATTGATGAGTTCTGCAAATTGAATTACTAATCAAAAACTTAAATTTGGAAACGCTCATTATTTTGACATTTTAGAAACCTAAAAATGCTGGAATTTTTAAATAATTTATTTATCACTTAGCCACTACGTTTACGATTAATGTCATTTTTATGAGAAAATGAAATGAACAAATATGTCAAAATATAAATTTAGCGGTAGTGAGTAATCAAATTTGCAATATCAGGCTGAATCAGGGTTGCTGCAAAATCTGAATTTCAAAATTCTTTGACTTTCCCTGAAATTTTCCTGTACTAATATGACTGTAACAAAAATTTTGTTAATATATATTTTAAACACTTATAGTGACATACGTAAAATAAACACATTTTTAATAATATAGCAGAGTTTTCAACTCAAAAAGATCAATTTTGAACCAAAAATGACAGAACTACATTTTTAATTGAAACAATTAATTTTTCACCAAGATAGAGGAAATTTTTTAACAAAATGGTTAATTTTTTAACCAAAGTGGTCTTTATAAGCCAAAAATAAGCATTTTCTATTAAAAGAATTGAATTTTCAAATTTAAAAAATCTAGAAAAAATGAAATAGATATATTTTTAGTAAAAAACTTCATTTTCAAAAAAAAGAAACTAATTTTCAAAAAAATAATTAAATTTTTAACAAAAGAAATGTATTTTTAACTAAAATAATATATCTTGAACGAAAAAAACTAATTTGCGAACCCAAAGGTTCGCTTTTTTGTCCCGAAAGATGAATTTTTGCGACCACGAAATGACAAATTTTTAACAAAATAGATGATTTTTTTAACGAAATATTCAAATTTGTGACCAATTTGATGAATTTTTAAACAAGAAGATTATATGTCCACCAGAAAAGATAAATTTTCAACGGAAAATGAAATAGTTATATTTTCAATGAACAAATTTATTTTCAATGAAAAATTAATTTTCAACGAAAGAAATGAATCTTTAATAAAAATGATTATTTGTCTATTAAAATAGGCGAATTTTCTATAAAAAAACTATCGGATTTTGAATTTTTAAAGGAATTTAGAAGATTAATATTCTACATTACAGAAGACAAAATTGATCTATTTTTGAAAACTTTCAACCAAATATGTTCAACAAAATATGGAACAGTTCAAATTTCAGTTAAAAAACTAATTAAAAACAACAAAAATTTCAACAAAATATTACAATCTTTAAAAAAATAGGATTTGCAACTAAATTGATGAATCGACAAACAAAAAAATGAATAAGAAAGGAGTATCATTTTCAACTAATTAATTCAACTTGGAAGCAAAAAGGTTTTTCAGTCGCCATTCACGAATTTGAAAACTTAACGAAATTAATTCAGCATTTGTGGTAAGTTTTTGTTTTCAGAATATTATTTAAATGTATATAATGTAATAAAAATATAGAAAAATGGTGATTTTTTTATTGTAAAAATACCATTTCAACTGTTATTTGCCAATAAAGTTACATTATGCCTGTATGCATCTCTCTTGATTAAATAAAATATTACATTATGGATAATGAATTTTTCGCAGTTTCATCATCCACATAAATGTTACATTTTTCTTACACTTGAAGTATAAATCTTGAAAAAAAAAATATTTAAAAAATATTTAAACTTATTCAGATTATTTGAGACAAGGCGAGTCACATTTTGTTAATGAGAAAAGTAATCAAAAGAATTTAAAAAAATTTCTAAAAATTCAGGGTGGGTTTGAAACTCTTCTGGATAATTCAAACACGAACTGAAAAGAATCAATTGAATTGTGTAGAATTTAATTCATTTAGACAAATTTAAATACAAATGAATTGTAAGAAATATGTTGAAGTCTTGTCTACGGACTGCCTTACTTGTTATGACTAAGTTCTTTGAAATACATTAAAATACTTAAAACTCCATTAAAATCTTACGAAAGTTGATATTTCCTCAATTCCTGGAAAATTTATTAAAGTAACTTGAGTGCTCTACAATCCCTTAAAACAACTGAAATACCCATAAATCCGATAAAATCCCCTAAAATCTTTTAAATTGTCTTAAAATCTTATATATACTGTAAATCGTTTTATATATGTATTCCGAAAATTGTAAGAAAATGTTCAGATCTTTTGAAATTCCTTTAAACTTTTTGAAACTCTCGAAATTTCATTTGGATTTTCAAAAATACCCTAAAATCTTCCAAATCGTTTGGAATATCTTTGAACTATTGAAATTTATAAAGAATTTCTTGGAATCTTTTAAAATACCCGGAAATATTTCAAATTCCATGGAATTTAAGAAAACCTTAAAATAATAAAAATTCTTCGAAATCCCTTCAATCCTCGTCAAAAAATTTTCTTGCATACATTATTTATTCATTCAAAATTCTTTTCTTGGATTGAATAAAAAATAAAAATGCGATCCTAGGCTCTCCTATAACAAGAGTTTGTTGGTTTTTTTATTGGTTCAAAAATTTATTTGAAAATTGATGGAAAAATACAGCTTTAAATTTGTATGATAGCAGAAATGGTTTCTAGTAAAGTAAGCAGTAATTGCTTATGAATTCTTAGAATATAGGAGTTAAAATTCTTGAGTTTACTTATATGAAAATATCCTAAAAAGGAAAAAATTGACTTAATATATTAAAAGAATTATATTTACCAATATAATTCAGGAATACCGTTAACAAAAAAAACAAAGCTCCCCGAAGGTTTTTCATTTTTTCTAAATGTATAGAAAAAATTGATTGATAAAAGAATCCCATGAAGAGGAAAACTAATAATTTTTCTAATGTTCCATGCGAGTTTACATGCACTTATATACTTTTTTTTAATGTGGAGGAGTGGAACCTATTTTTTCTGATATATTTCTATTTCGCAAATTGAATTTGAATCCTATAATGGCGTAACAATTGTATACATTTTGGAATTTATGAAGACGGTTTAATAAGATAAGCGACAGTAACGCTTTAATGTTGGTAAATTGCTACGTTATCAGTTATTTACGCTGACAACATCTTTACTTGCTATAAGAAATTTTTAAATACATGGAAAAACCCGGAAAAAAGATCATAAATTTAAACTAAGTGTCCTCAAAAGCAGTGTAGATTTGTTTCGAAATTGTTTGTCCATTTTGTGACAAACTTAATTGTTTATTTTAAAGCTATATCTTTTAAACACTTGTACGGAAAATGTGCAGCAAGAAAAATATCTTTCAATTATTTCAGAAAAATCTTTTGAAAAATCGTGATATAAAATAGCGAATCGAAGTCAAATACAAACAATAAAAAGTTTCTCGGCTCACTGAAAATATTTAGTCTACGAATTTCGGTTTATATAGTCACAGCCAGAAAAAACCGCATATACATTGTGTTAAAGAAACTATGGATTTGCAGCATTTATTTTGAAATTGAATTTTTAAAAAATTTACGATATATTTATTAGTTAAATTCTTTCAGGATTTTTTAAAAAAGGAAAATTTATGTTTTATTTTGCAGGCAGAAAAATTATGCATAGTTGAAAATATTATATATAATTTCTTTCACTTTTCATAAACCATATATAGTTTTTTCGCTTCGTTCTCTTCAGGGCTAACAAAATATATCAAACGAGTTTTCATTATATTTTAGAGAATAATAACATTAGTAGATGAAAACATTTTGCACACAAATTAAAGTTGTTTATACAATTGCCAAATATCCTACAAAAAAATTAACTATTATTATTATAATTTTTTACTTATTTTTAATTTTTTACTATTAACTATTATAATTTAATAATATTATTGCTAAAATTAATCAACTATATATCATTTGTACCAAAAAATGATAATTTATCACAATTTGAGTGTGTAAAAAAATTGTTTAAACGAATAATAGTTGTTCAAAATTTTTAAACTAGTTAAAAATACTCGGGATCTTGTGACTTATCGGAAATAATTAATTAACTTAAATCATTTTTTTTGAAGTCGTCTTAACAATATAAATTCTAGTAAGACTACAGGTGAATGAAGTTTCTATGTTTACTAGTAGTCTTGCGCGCGCCACGGCGCGGGCCTATTTATCTTTTTATGAAAAAGAATAAATGAACAGCCTATCTTTTCTATGTTATACATATTTAATGAATGTCGCAAAATATTAGTATAAAATAATACAAGACATCAAAGGATGAGTTCTGTATCTGAAACTGTAATTAATCTTTTATAATAGGATTTCAACGAATTCTTTATTTTTAGTTAGAAAATGAACTATTTTATTCCAAATGAGCTTTTTTTGTTTTATTAAAGATTAATTTACATCTAATATTGATGAATAGCATTTCCTATGATTTTGTAGTTCATGATTTATCGTTGATGATAATCATATTCTTTCAATAATGAACTTTGCATTTTTACACCACAGTTTTGCTCGTTGCCACTCGGTAAACTCTTCCCTGAAAATTTTGGTTAAGTCTCCCCAACATCAGTTCATGCGATCAATGTCATAACATTTTTAGTAATAACTGTTTTATTATTCCGATTTATACCATATCAGTAGACTTCTTTGTAAGGCAAATTTCTGCCAATTTTCGATTATCGGGCTTAGTTAAGTCTCCCACTTTCCCCTGGACTTATCACATTAAAGTTTATGAAAAACATAAATATTTTGTTTAAAATAAAAATTATTATATTTCAAATTACATTGAAATTAATGAAATATTGTATTCAAAATAATACTTTCAGCAAATAACTATTTGAAAAATTATCATGTGGGGCGAAGGTGTTGTAAAAAATTTAGTTGATGGTGGTAGATGGAGAGTCAAGGTGTTATAACTGTTTAACAGAAAAATAGTTTTTTGACTTAAAAGTTTAAGAAGTGGGACAAATTTTTTTATTTCCTAACTGGCAATTCTTTAGTTGTTTAAAATTCGTCTTTCTAGTTGAAAAATCCATAATTTTAGTTAAAAATGAATCTCTTTGGTTAAAAAATTTACTATTTTTTTTTTTTAATTCTTTTTTTTTTTGAAATAAATTAATCGCCTGTGTAAAAAATTAACTTTGCTACTTTTGGTTTGAATTCGAATTTCTTACAGAAAATTAATCTTTATGCTTGAAAATTCGTTTCCTTATTTTACAACGCATCTCTGGGCAGCATATGCATTCGCTGAAATATCAAATATTACATTTTCTATCTAAAATTCATATTTGCAGGTTAAAAAGTCAACTACTTTGTTGAAAATTTACATGCAGGTTCGAAAATTCAACTCTGGTTAAAAATTTAAATATTTTGTTGAAAATCTTTTTTTTTTTGTTTTAAGATATCCACCACTTCGTTTTCATTGAGAATTCTTTTTTTTTAATGCAACCCTTTTTGGTTTAAGATTAATCTTTTTTGTTTGAGAATTTGGGCATTCAGTTTAAAATTTATATTTGTAGGTTGAAAATTTAACTATTTGGTTAAAAGTTAAACTATTTGGTGTCAAATGCAAATCTTTCATTGAAAAGCCAAATTTTTAACAAAACCGTTTACACTGAAAATGAAAAAGTTTAATTTTCATTTTTAAAAAATTAACGAATTTGAAATCAAATAGTTACTATTTCATCCAAAAATATAACATTTTAACAAAATGGTTAAACTTTTAAATAAGTAGATAAATTTTCAATCAAAAATTAAAAAATATGATTATTCTAAAACAACAACAGCTGAATTGAATAAAAAAATTCATTTCATGAAAATTTTTAAATTTTTAACCACAGATGCATTTTTAACTAAAATAATGAATCTTCTAAACAAAAAATTAATTTGTAAAAGGTCGTTCAACCTTAAAACAATTAGAAAAATATTCAACAAAAACGATTAATTCACAACCAAACAAAAAATACAAATTTTAAACAAAATATTTGAATCCTCAACAAAGGAGCTTTAACAAAAGATAATTCACAGCTACCAAATTACAGTTGTAGATGTATATATGCATATATTATCGAGCGCAAAGCTCTAGAACGAAGAAAGAAAAAAGAAAAATATCTACAAAATTGTTGAGTTTTCCACCCAAAAAGGCAAGTTTTAAAAAGCAGTTGAATTTTAAACTTTAAGTGATACATTTTCATTGTGTTCATGTTCAGTAAGAAAATCAAGTTTCTACCCAAAGAGATGAGTTTTTAACCCAGAAACAATTTCAGTCAAGACATAAAAGATGCATCTAAATTATTGAACATTTTCAACAAAAAATTTTTAAAAACTGTTCCCTTATAGTTTAAAAATCAAGTAATTGGTTCAAAATTAGTCTTTTTTGTAAAACATTAATCTCATTGGTTAAAAATTAATCTTTTGAACATAGAATTTTTTTATGACGAAAAAATAGTTTTCTTAAAATTTAATCTGAAAACAACAAAATTTCTTTCCTGATCGATTCAAAGACTTGAATTGCAGAATCTGCCCAATGGTAAATGGATTCGATCTCCTTTGAAATAATTTTTATAACACTTGTTTTTTGATGAAAATTAATTTTTTTAACAGAAAATTAAACTATGACATTTTTGGTGAAAAAGTAATTTTTTAAATTAAAGTTTAATCTTTATAGTTAAAAATCTAACTAATTGTTTAAAAATTTATGGATTTTGTTAAAAATTCGTCTTTTTACATTCTCATCAGAGAAGGTATTAGATTTGTGTAAAATTTGACCCCTCCAGTTTTTGTCAAATGTCCACGTTTTGAGACCCTCTCAAACCGAAAAACAGGGTTTTACGAATTCGCCTGTCCGTATGCCTGTATGTCTGTATGTATGTCTGTATCTCTGTCTGTCTGCCTGCGAACACGATAACTTTCGAGAAAATTAATCTATTAGATTGCCCTTTGGCACCCTCGTTTAGTGTCCTAAACTAAAGGTCAAGTTCGTTAGCCAGCCACTTTGGATAAAAATTCAAAAAGTGGGCACATTTTGAATATTTTTTAGACCACTTTTTTGAAAATTCCAAAATTCTCTGTAGGGTTATTTATAGCATTCAAAAAGTTGAACAATTTATCCAGATGACTTTTTTTTAAAAATCAAAAATTACCAAAAATGTTTGAAACCACATTTTTTCAAGATTTAAAAATTCTATGTACGGTTGTTCATAGTACTTAAAAACTCAAAAAATTTATCCCTATGACTTTTTTCTATAAATAGAAAATCATCAGAGTTAGAGCATTTAAAAAAAAACAACTAAAATGAACATTTTAAGCCAAACAACACATGAATGACTTTCGCGGATTCTATCAAATATCGACGTTTTGAGATTTCCTCAGAAGGAACAAAAAGTTTTCAGGTTGGTATGTCTGTCGTTGTCGTATGTATACTGGATGTCTTTGGACCGACTAATTGAATCGAATTGGGCTTTGGCACACAGGTTTAGGGGCCAAAGATTTTTAAAATCCACGTACGGCTATTTATAGCTCACGAAAATGTTAACAATTTATCTTGATGGATTTTTTTGATAACAAGAAAATTATCACAGTTATGGCTTTTTCAAACTACAAAATGAAAAAGGAAATTCTAAACCAATCAACGCACGATATAAAAAAAGTTAAGAAAAGGAAAACGTTACTTTTTGAAAAACTTACAAGGTCATCATAACAGGTTTTATAATTTTAAAAAAATCGAAAATTCATCTTTTAATCGCACAAAATATACTGAATTATTACATTCTCATCATAATAAGAAGGTATTGTTTTATGGGATAACTGACTATCACGGATTTCTTAAAATTTTAACTTTTCGAGAATCCCTAATTCCCAAAGAAACCGGTATTACGATGACGTCTGTCTGTCGGCCTTGTCATTATCGTCGTTGTCGTTGTAGTCTCTAAACACAGTAACATTTGAAGTAATTATTTTTTTGAATTTCCCTTTGACACACTTTACAAGGATATGAAGAGAAAGGACGATTTCGATAGCCAGCTATTTTAAATAAAAATGCAATAATTTGGAGCATTTTCAAAATTTTTAAGACCACTTCTTTAAGATTTGAAATTTTCATATAGTGCTGTTTATTGTGCACAAAAATATGAACAATTTATCTTGATGACTTTTTTTGACAACAACAAAATTACCAGAGTTTCCAAACTTTAAAAAAGTAATAATAATAAAAACGAAAATGACTATTCTGTCATTCAACGTACCATATGAAAAAAAGTCAACAAAAGAAAAATATTAGTTTTCAAAGACCTACATGATTATCATAACAACTTTTTGAATTTTTCTAAAAAATCGAAAATTCAAATTTTTGTCGCACAAACATGAAGTATTATTACATTCTCATCATAATGAGAAGACATTAGTTTTATGTGAAAACTTTATATCGCTAAATGATCTGAATAAATGTATTATAAGTTTGATACAGAAGTGTTAATAATATAGAAAAGTTAACATTTTAGACAAAATCGAGTGCGAAGCACGAGATACGTGATGAGAATGTGTTCTTTACAGCCGAAGAAGCTTTAACAAAGGAGAATTCACAATCACCAAATTACAGTTGTCGATGTTTGGTTCGTGTGCACAAATGTGGGGCAAATACAAAGACCGAGCGCAAAGGACGAGACAAATGCAGCATCGAGCGCGAAGCGCGAGATGAATACATCGTCGAGCGCGAAGCGTGCGGACCAACAGTCGCGCGCCTTAGGCGCGCTCAAACTTGCAAGCAAAGCGAGCCGCTCGCGCAGCGCGCGATGATGTAATATTTTTAATTGCAATCTGTTTTGGTAGAGAACTCAGCTATTTTTTAATTGCACTTCTTTAAGTTAAAAATTATTTTTTTAACTAAGAACTGAACTATTTAATTTTTCGTTGAATACTAAGTTCATAATTGAGGCTTCATCTATTTCGGTTCAAAACGAACCTTTTTGATTGGAAATTCAACTATTTTCTTCAAATTTCTTTTTATTAATTTCTATAACGATAATATCTACTTATATTACTTTTGGTTAAAAAATGATATTTTTTTAGGTAAAATCATATATTTGTTTGAAACTTTCTAGATTTTGTAGAAAATTCTTAATTTTTTGTAGAAACGTAATATTATTGGTTGAAAATTAATATTTTTCATTAAAGATTGAGTTATTTAAAAAAAAAACTTTTTCAGTTTGTGAAAAACAAATCTGTTTAAAAGAAATTTCGATTCCACTATTTTTGGTTGAAAATTGATATTTTAAATTGAAAATTGACCTTTTGTACTTAATAATTTAATTTTTTTAATTGCTATGTTTTGGTAGAAAATTAATCCTTTTGATTTAAAATCGAACTTTTTTCGTTACAGATTGAACTATTTGGAAATAAATTTATCTGTTTTGATGCAGTATTTCGAAATTCAGAATTTTGTTGAAAATTCATTATTTTTGGTAGAAAAATAAACTTCTTAATTGAAATTTTATCTTTGTTTCGAGGATTCTATTATTACATGAAAAATTAGTTTTTTTTGTGAAAAACTAATTTCTTTAAGAGAAAAGTCGATTATACCATTTTTGATAGAAAAAGGATATTTAAAAAAAATTGATATTTTTTGTTAAAAGTATAATTTTTTTAAATCGTCTTTTTAAACAGGGAAATTATAAAAATTCAACCCTTTGGTTTGAAAATGCACATATTCCGATGAAAATTCGTTATTGCGGTAGGAAATTAGTCTTCTCGTTTGAAAATTCATCTTTGTCATTGAGAACAAAACTATTAAGTTGCACATTCCGTTTTTTTGTTAAAAATTAAATTCTTCAACTAAAAATTTAACACTCCCACTTTCGGTAAAAAACTGAAATTTTGAATTAGAAATTGATATTTTTGTGTTGAAAAATTAATTATTGGTTTCAAACATCGTCTTTTTTTATATAAAATTAATCTTCTTGGTTGAAAATTCATCTGTTTGTTTGAAACTTCAACTATGTATTAATTTCTTTAAGGAAAATTTTCATTATACCATTGTTGGTTAAAAACTAATCGTCTTTTGAGAGAATTAATTTTATGGGTAACAAATTAATCTTTTTTATATTATTTTTAAGATAGATGTCCAAATTCGACTTTTTATTGCTTTATATTGGAAAAAACGTCTTGTATAATTGACTATGAAATAATTTTTATCGCTGAGACATTCTGCTAAATGATGTATAGAACCTACTTGATTTTAAGTGAATTCTATCTTATTCTAAATACTTTTTATAATATTGTTCTTGGATTGAAAATTAATTTAGTTGAAAACAATTTA
>NC_046662.1:19137421-19139567 GCF_010883055.1 Belonocnema kinseyi | reverse complement strand
TTTTGAACAAAAAAATCAAGTTTCAATAAAAAATATCAAATTTTAAACAAAAATAGAATAATTCAGTTTTTAGTATATAAAACTTAATATTCAATAAAAAAAATGAAAATTTCTACAGGTTATTTAAAATTTCAACTAAAACAGGCGAATTAGACAGCAAATAGTAAAAGTTTTAACAAAAAAGATTAAATTTCAATCATAAAGATTAATTTTCTATTTAAAAACATCTGTTTTAACAAATAAACAAAGAATAGAATTTTCAATCCAAGTACAATAATATATAAAGTATTCAAAATAAGATAGAATTCACTTAAATTCAGGCAGGTTCTACACATTAAAAAGCAGAATCTTTCAGCGATTAACATTTTTTTAGAGTAAATTATGCAAGACGTTTTTTCTGTTATGAGACAAAAAAATGGAATTTGGACATCTATGTTAAGAATAATTTTAAAAAAATTAATTCTTTAACCATAAAATAATTTCTAATAGAAAAGATGAAGTTTCAATTAAAAATATAAAATTTTAAAGAAAAATAGAATAATTTAGTTTTTAGTTTATAAAAGTTAATATTCAATCCAAAAAATGAAATTTTCTACACGTTATTACAAATTTTAATTAAAACAAATGAACTTGACATTAAATAGTAAAAGTTTTGACAAAAAATATGAATTTTTAATCACAACGATTAATTTTTAATTAGACAAAATTTGTTAAAAACAAATAATAGAATTATCAACTAAATTAATTTTCAATGCAAGAAAAATATTATAAAAAGAATTTCAAATAAAAGAGAATTTAACTTTAACCAGGAAGGTTCTACACATTATTTAGCAGAATCTCTCAGCGATTAAAATTCTTTTATAGTAAATTATGCAAGACGTTTTTTTCCGATCTGAGACAAAAAAAATCGAATTTGAGCATCTATGTTAAGAATAATGAAAAAAAGATTGATTTTTCACCCAGAAAATAATTTTTAACAAAAAAGATGAAGTTTTAATTCAAACAGATGAACTTGATACCAAATAGTAAAAGTTTTGACAAAAAAGATGAATTTTCAATCACAAAGATTAATTTTCTATTAAAGAAAATGTTTTTTAACAAATAATAGAATTTTCAACTTAATTAATTTTCCATGCAAGAACAATATTATCAAAAGTATTTAAAATAAAATAGAATTCACTTAAAATCAGGCAGGTTCTACACATTATTTAACAGAATCTTTCAGCGATTAAAATTGTTTTATAGTAAATTATGCAAGACATTTTTTTCCAATCTAATACAAAATAATCGAATTTGGACATCTATGCTAGGAATACTAAAAAACAGATTAATTTTTTACCCATAACATTAATTCTCTTCACAAAAACGATTAATTTTCAACCAACAATGATGTAATTAAAATTTTCCTTAGATATTAATTTTTAACAAACAAAAAAAATCAGGAAAATAGTTCAATCCTAAATAAAAAAAGATAAGATTTTAACAAAGAAAACTAATTTTCCACCAGAAAAACGAATTTTCAAATGAAAAAATTAATTTTTAATTAAAAATATAATTTGTCATCCTAAAATTGTTCAGTTGAATTTTTAATCAATTTTTAACATCATAGTTGAACACTAATCAAAAAGATCAGTTTTCAAACAAATAGTGGAGTTTTCAACTAAAAAAGATAAATTTTTAATTAAAAATCTAAATATATAAAACCAGGAATAGCACAATTCCTTTTTAGTTAAAATAATTAATATTTAACAACAAACAATTAAATTTCAATAAATTAATTGAAATTTTACTAAAATAGATGCATTTGATGATACATACATAGTTGAACTTTTAAGCAAACAGATGTGTTTTCAACCAAGAAGATTAATTTTATATAAAAAAGATGATATTTGAAACAAATAATTAAATTTTCAACCAATAAATATCCATTTTTAATTTCAAATTTCAGTGTTCCACCAAAAGCGGGATAGTTAAATTTTCAGTTAGCGAATTTAATTTTTACCAAAAAATAAAACGGAATGTGTAACTTAATAGTTTTGTTCTTAATCACAAAGATGAATTTTCAAACGAGAAGACTAATTTCCTACCGAAATAACGAATTTCCATTGAAATATGTGCATTTTCAAACCAAAGGGTTGAATTTTCA
>NC_046662.1:19132834-19137321 GCF_010883055.1 Belonocnema kinseyi | reverse complement strand
CCATATATTATTTAAAAGCACATAAAACATTGGAAGCCTATACATTTTATACAGCTGTTTTGTTGTGAAGGTCAAGTACAAGGAGTTTAATAGTACTTTTCTTCTATTGAGTAAAGTTAGTGTAACATTGGTGTATTTTTAGTTATAAGTTAATGTTTTAGTTATTATTTGGATTGAATATAAACATTAAGTATTATTCCTGTGATGCATGGAATTTGTTATAAAATTTCATTGCTGATAAAAAATGCGGTAGCAACTTATTGAGATTTTGAGGTTAATATTACATTTTGCAATTCAAGAGCGAACTGCTCGCTGTAAACAAATTTGTCAAAAAGACGTGAGATGAAAAGATAAAAAGCTATTTTTTATTTTAATCCTGATTAAAATAGTTTCTGTTTTTTCACCAAACATTTTATAAATTTGAATGGAATCTTTGTTTAATTTTTAAGAAAAATTTCAGTAAACCCTTAACTTTCTGAAACTTTTTGTAGTACATTTTCGTAACCTTTCATAGCAAAAAATAATATTTTATAGATTTTTGTAGACATATACGGAAGATTTACATTAAAGTGGCAAAAATTATCTAATTCTGCGACCAGCAGTTCGCTTTTGTATTCTAACATTAATTCCTAACCTCAAAATTTCAAAAGTTGTTATCGCATTTTCCACCAGCTAAGGACATTAATAACAAAATCCATGCTTTATAGAAATATTACTTAATGTTAATGTTTATATTAATGACAAATAATAGATTAAACATTAACTTATAACTAAAAATATACTAACCCTACCGATTTGAAATCTCAGAGTATATGCTAAAGATTCTCAAGGCTCTGAGAAGCTCGGAGAAATTCTCCGCAGGCACTCAGGTAGATATATTTAATAGTCCAGATAACTCGTTCAAATGCTTTCAAGGCTTTAAAATGTTCTTTCCGAACTTCAAATAAAAATACGATCATAAATAACAAGCAGATGCCCTGTATTGCGATTGCAGTCGTACGGGTGGAAAGGTGGTGGTAAATGAGAAGCGTTGATTAGTATTAGCGACCTCGAAATTTGATTCGATTATTATTCCCACAGTGATCCAAAAATACTTGCGCATGCTTGAAGTGTGCGTCGCTCATTGGCTGTAGTTCGTTCATTATAACTTCAAGAAAACGCGTGTAACGTTCCATTACTGTCTAACTCACGGTGACTCACGAGTGTCCCTTTCGCACGCGTGTAGCTATCAAAGAACGAGCAACCGTGACAATTTTTTCAATATTTTCCAACTCTGTCTAGCCCATTCACAACTCGTGTCTCACGCATATAGCAATGAAAATCGAGTAGTGTGACAATCGAAATCGACAATATCGTTTAGAGATTTCATATTAAGGATGACTGCGTGTCTGCTTAATACGCCTTGAACCAAGTACAAATGTAGAAAAAACTTCATCTTCCAATTCAGACAGTAATCAAATACTTATATACCTTCCGTTTCTTTTAAAATTAAAAATGTAAAGTTTGTAAGTTTTATTATATGCTGGTTGTTATTGCATGGTTTGTTATACTTAATTTATTTTATATTTTTACATTCTCATCAGAGAAGATATTAGATTTGTGTAAAATTTGACCCCTCCCCCAGTTTCTGTCAAATATCCACGTTTTGAGACCACTTGAATCCGAAAAACAGGTTTTACGAAGGTGTCTGGCTGTCTGCATGTCTGTCTGTCTGCATGTCTGACTCTTGAGAGCACTTTTCTTTCAGGACTTAAAAATTCTCTGTACGGATATTCTTATTATTCAAAAGGCGAATAGTTTAAATTTAAATTTGTACAGCTTAAACAATAATTAAGGATTTAAACAAATGATGGACTTAAAAAAGATATGCAAATTTGTAATGAGTCGCTTTTTGACCGGACGCATAATTTTTATTATATTCGTAAAAAACATATTAAAAATAACCAAATTAGATTTCTGGACTAGTTCCCCGTACTAAAAGTAAGACATGGCGCAATAAAGTGCCGATACTGGGCCAAGCATAGGTAGAGGATCGGAAAATATAAATAGCTAATATAGGCTGCTAGCACTGGCTCAACACTGGGCCGATTAAAATGCCGATATTGGCCCAATCACTTTAGCCGAGCTTTGGCTGCCAAAATTGGACCAACACTGGGCCGCCTATTCAGCTCCGGCCATTCGCACTTGGGGATTTAATATTTGATTTTTTTATTCCGTGTCCGAAACCTAGCCACAAGTTCGTGACTTTTTTACACATAATTTTTTTTCGTGTAGTAAATTTACTTTCAACCGTAAAAAATAAGAATGAAAATATTAAATTGTTGGAAAATTGACACAAGTAGCAATCCCAGACGGCAAGCCTATTCAGAAATAAGCCCCAATTAGTTCTGAAGTCAGAGTACAGTATGAATTACGTCATTGAATTCATAAATTAAAGATAATTAATATAAAAATAAGTATATTTATCTTTTTTAAATAATTTTTAGTTCTTACAAGTATTCTTAAAGAATCTCTCGGCGAATTCTTTTCTAACTAAATTTTTACAACAAATGAATGAAGAAAAAATTAATGTCAATTTCTTTAAGTAATTAAGATCATGTGATACTTAGAAAATTGTCGATTTTACCAGTTTTAGGTTCCCCCGGCTTTTTTTCTAGAATAATAAATATTTAGTCTTAAAAATTTGGGAAATGATAGCGAAAATGCTAACGGACGTCCCCACGCACTTTTTTGTGGGTTAATTCGAAAAAGTTTTAATTTAGCAAAATATTGTTAATAGGCATAGCGCTTAGGAAATAGTATCGACTTTTTCGGTGTTAGATTCCCCGGCTAACGGACGTCCCCGCACACTTTTTTGTGTTTTTTTATCAAAATTTTTTTGATATTGCTAACAACGTGCGTGTATATTTCAAGGTTATGTGTGATACAATTCACCCGAGCGTTTACTTCTAAACTACACAATATTTTTGGACGAAAACTTTGGACTTACAAATAAACATAGTAACTAATCTCCTGGAACTAACCTTGTTTGCAGGCAATCAAAAAAGTTTATTTCATAAATAATTTCAAGATTATCGGAAAGGTAGAGATGAAAAACGACGTAACCTCAAAATAATGCATATGCATAACGTTTTTATTTAGCACTATAATTTTTTTGTTATTATCCCTCAAAAAAGAGTCCGGGGACATCCGTTATGATATTTCATAGCATCTCCGAATTTAGTTTTTAAAATTTTCATTTTTGTGAAAAAAAAGCCGGGGAAACTAAGTATCACATGCCCTTAGTCAATTTTGACATACTATATGAGAAATCGTATTATTTATTTGAAACTCCTAAGAAACGCTCTAAGAATTGATTTTTGATACGTTACGATCAAGCGATTTAAATATCATATAATATTAAAAGAATTGAGAACAAAAATCTTTTCAGAAGTATAGTAATATTTCAAACAGGTAAAAAATGAAAAAGTAACATGATACTTTTGATTGTTCTATTCTATTTAATTTTAGTGTACTGGCGTCAGCTAAATATTGAAAACGAGACGCAGATAAGTTTTGTCTCTCACGTTGATTAGGTGTTCTCTGCAAACGGCCGATTTTCGTGCAAAAACTTTACTTTGCTCCATTTCTTTATTTTTTGTGATGGATGTTATGACATCACATTTGTAAGGTGGGAAAACTTTATGAAATCAATATTTTCACATTTTCAATAAAAATAAAATTTATTATCGAATTTTTGTTTTCACTGAATTTATGAAAGCACCTTGGTATTTTTTGGGTGGCATTCTGAGGATCGCACGTTCAAATCGAACCGATCGGACTTTTATTTATATTGACAAGAAATCGAATCATTGCTGAAAGATTTTAAGCAATTATCAAGAATTTTAAAGAAATTTCAGTAGAATTTAAATGAATTTTAAGATTTTAAAATTTAAATAATGTTCTTGAATTCTTTAAAGTATGTTAAATCTCTTGAAATATTCGGAAATATTGTCGAAATCCTTTGAAATCGATGAAATTTCTTAAAACACATATTGATTTCTCTAAAATCTTTTAAAATACCTTGAAATATTTATAAATTAAGTTTAAATCTTGTTTAATCATATAAAATATTCAATAATAATTTGTAATATATCTGAAATCTGAGTGCATATATTATTATAAGCTTAGCAACATTTTTTATAGAATTGGTCACAATAATTTGCAGACACGCCTGCACAGCTGTAGGTTATATTTCAGATTTTTGTATTTATACTTCAAGCTAAGTTAGCCACGAGGCCTCCCGCGTTAGGAATGCGAAACATATAGGGTTCGAGCCCGCGACAAATAAAAATTTTCATAGCGTGCGATTGTAAATATAGTGTAGTGATTGTGCAATAGCCAATAATTGTGGGTCCGGATGCAACAAGGGCACATAAAATTTTTTCGTGCGAAAACGAAGTCCCCTGGAGGCTTTAGAAAAAATTTTCGAATTTTAATTTTCAAAA
>NC_046662.1:19122291-19132734 GCF_010883055.1 Belonocnema kinseyi | reverse complement strand
GAAAATTAAAATTCGAAAATTTTTTCTAAAGCCTCCAGGGGACTTCGTTTTCGCACGAAAAAATTTTATGTGCCCTTATTGCATCCGGACCCACAATTGTGTACTTGAACATGTGAACAAATATTAAAGTATAAAGCAATAATATAATAATACAAAAGATAAATTTTTTGGAAAAAAATGGGTTTCGAGACTTCTTCGATATTAAAACTGAATTAAAAAATAATTCAATTAGCATCGCGTTAACATACATAAGAAGACTGTTGTCATTCATTATTTATTCAATTTCATTACGTACAATATTCACGTATTGGTCACATGAAGCAATAAATGAATTGGAAAAGAATTCTTCACAATGTTAAATACAATTTTTACATTATTTTGTAATCTCTGAATAAGCAATATTAGGCCGGGCTACAGAAAAAAATACAAGATGAACATCCAAGATTTTAACAAAAAGCATGCAATCCCGCATACACGCACATAAGAATAGCATTGGCGTGTAAGATAGGTTGCATACTTTTTAGTTAGTATCAGCGTTTACACCCTGTATAATATAGATTTGATATAACAGCTTTGAACATAATATAGAAAAGTTCACATTTTGGTCTAAATCGAGGGCAAAGCACTAGATGTTTGGTGAGAATGTGTTAGTTAAAGCCGAAGGAGCTACAACAAAAGAGAATTCACAATCAGCAAATTAGAGTTGTCGATGCTTTGACCTTTAATTTTAAAAGGCCTACGCAAAAATGTGGTAGAAGTACAATGACCGAGCGCGTGGCGCTAGGTAAAAAAATTTTCGAGGGCGAAGCACGAGATAAATATGTACATTATCGATCACGAAGCGCGAGAACCAACAGTCGCGCGTCCTTAGCGCGCTCAAACTTGCGAGTGAAGCGAGCTGCGGTTGATGAGAATGTTCCCGCATAGCGGGCACATTTTTTCGTTTAACAAGACGTTGTGCTAAACACACGAAAATTAGGCTGAACAAAAACAATTTGGTGACAAAAATATTAACATAATTAGTTTCTTATCCGAACCAAACATTTTTCTGAGTGTACTACTATACTAGGGCGGCAAATAAAAAATAAAATAAAAATTCGACTTCCAATTTTTCATGATCAACCCCCCTCAACTTATTAGTTTTTAGGAAAAATAAATTCCCTATTTTTTCCAAATCGACCAAAATTAACCAATTCTCCTTTTGAAATTAACACAGGGTTTTTAATAGGAAAAGTATGGTTTAATAAAAAATGGAAAGAAGAGCTACTTATTATTAACATTTTGTAAATTAAAGTTTGATCACCCCTTAAGGAATTTTTATGGAATAATTTTCGCTCAGTAAACTTTAGTTTCAGCTCTCCCAACCCCCTTCTATTGTTTCTGAAAAATTCCCCCAAAAAATAAAAAAAGCTATTTTATGTAAAATTTATGCTAGACTGTATTTTTTCTAATTTCTTTGAAATTAGCTATTTTTACTCGATTTGTCAGAAGTCTCCAAGTATTTTAAAAATAATTATCAATTGTTTGCAAAATTTGGTTTGTCTGTAAATCATAAAATGTTTTCATTTTTCGGGATAAATTATACAGTTGATGAATTTGACGAATATTCTTTTTCTTTAACATACTTGGTCATTATTCAAACAATTTTTATTTGTCACTGGTGACTTCCCTGGTTGTGACCCAGTGGTAATATATTTAACACTCAAAGTCGAAACATTTTACAAGCAAAGCAGGTAAAATTATCCCGCTAGTGCAATGATATGCTTGCAACAAAGTCATGTTTGGAAACGCAACGTGAAATGACAGCTTAACCTCAAAATACACATCGTTTCTGAATTATAACTATTAATAGTCTTGTAAAAATGTTGAACCAGGGAATTAAAATAATATGTCAACATATATTTTATAAAATAATTACTGAGATTTATCATGTGAAACCTTACGAAACAGAAATGACATGGAGGCTAGAACCAAAATGTTTATACATATAAATAAAAATTAAATACTAAATTTCAAATATTTAAGTAAAATATCTGCATTCTAATGAATTATTGTTGTGAAAAATAAGTTTAGATATTACTATAATGTTTAAGTTGTAAATCTGCCTTCAAAAGTTGTGTGTAGTACATATATGTATATACGTTTTTTATCCACCAATACCTTCTTAGGGATCGTCCATATATTACGTAACACTTTTTTCTTTTGTTTATATCGTTGTGTCTTTCTCAACTTCACATCAATTTCATGCTCGTCTTTATTAAAACAAAAGAAAAACGCGTTACGTAATTTATGGACGATCCCTTACGTGATAACAGATTGTAAAGAATAGAAAGTTTGTATTTTCGAAACGAAGTTAATATTTTTTGGCCAATGCCAATGACTCTTCAAGAAAAGGTAGGAAAAATATTGAAAAGGAAAACAAGGAGTGAAAACTTGTTAAACCTCAAAAGGCGTTCAAATGTTCTAAATACTGTCCGCATAAATGACGATTTTATTCAAACGCAGAATTTTCCAAATATTCTCTATTCACATACCGTTTGATACAAAAAATAAGCCAAAGAGGAAGGGAATACTTACAAATGCTAAAACAATTAAGCAATGTTTCAGAGTAATTCCATGTAATCATCTTATCAATTTCACCTATTGTTAGTAATTTTGACGATTTTAGTTATATTAGATGTTTTTTAAATTATTCAGAATTGGACGCAGTTTTAAAGAAATATTTTCATTTTTATATTCAAAGGAATTTCAGAACAAATAATAAGCTATCCATAAACAAACTATGAACAAAAATTAAAAATAGATTTTTTTTAATTTAGTTTAAAAACTTGCCTTTGAGAAACTCAAAAAGTTTTTGAACTTTGTTTCGAAAGATGTTTCTTTAAAACTGCAGCTGATAGTGAAAAATGTAGAGAAATATAGTAGATTATTTTAACATTAAAATCATTTAATATCATTTAAAAATCCCCAAGTTGTTGAATTTTTCACAAATTATTTTAGGATTTGCCTATCAATGTTTAAGAGAAATGATCAATCGATGAATTCCTTCAAATGATTTTACGTGAAATTGCTTAAAAGTGAATTGCATAAAATAAAAATTACATTTTTTGCAATCTTTTGTTCTTTAATATACTATTTAGTTATAAGAAATGGTGGCCTTTAAATCCTTCAAAATTAAATATTTATTCACTACTTGTACTAATTTAAGCGTAATTTTTATAATTGTATCGTAAATTATAATTTAAGAAACGTATGATCTAAAAGAAAACATAATTTTTTATTGAAAAATTAGCGTCTGTTTAAGCTTGAATTTTCAATCTGTGCAGGAAATCACAGAACATTTTATACATTTCTTTTTCAACTCCAAAAAATTTTAAAATTTTGTTCAAAGAATATTTCTTGAAAACTGCATCTGATTGTGAATACTTAAAAAAATACATCGTTATAACATTCAAATCATTAGCGTTTCGAAAGTTAAAAAAATTACCTTCGTCAATATATCCTAGATTTTTTAATTTTTCAAAAATTATCTTAGGATTTCTGTTAACGCTTAAGAGAAAATATTTAAAATAGAATAAAGATCTTCAGATTACTTGACCTGAAATTGCTTGAAACTTAATGTCATAAAATAAAAATTACGGTTATATAAATATTGTTTTCTTTACTTCACTATTGAGTTCTTAAAAAATGCCATCCATTATATTCTTCAAACTTAATTAGTTATCCACTGCTTGTAGTGATTTTTATGTGTAATTTTAATTATTTTATCGTTCATTATAATGTAAGAAACGTATGCGCTACAAACTGAAAACAAAAAAAATTAATACACAGTTAACCTCTGGCAGGAAACGGATACAAAGAAGCCTTCCTAGCACACAAAAAAAAGAAGATAAACTTTACATCGATTTCTGACAAAAGATTCTCTGCAACAAGAATTAACTTAACAGGATAAACTTTACAAAAATATCGGTTAAACTTTCTTTTGTTTTTCCATGACAAACACATGTTTTTTGAAACACGCGAAGTTGGCTAAACAAAACTTTATCACTCTAAAAAATGTCCTGCAACAAATTTTATTCTTAGTTTTTTCTGTGAGTAAACTAAGGCGTTTATGCCGTTACCTGTCAGGAAACTGATACATAAGTAGCAATTCCTCTCATAAAATGTGATTATTCATGAGCCTTTCAGGATGGTAATAGGTTAGCTGGGTATTTTATGAAATCGATAACGCATTTAATGAATGCTAAGTGTGATATACGAGTGAAAGACAGTTAACAATTGGTTAAACAATTTTCATTTCATAAAAAAATGTTTCTTTCGTGTACATTTTTGAAATTTAATGAATGTCAAGACTAATTTCTATTATGAGAGAGAGTTTTCAATTGTTTAAACAAATATTCATCATTTACTTGCGCCTTTTCATAGGAAAGGTGGAGAAAATTCTAATTTCTTTGTATCTCTTACACTATGTAGTTTATTATTCCACATTTTCTTATTTCAAAACTTATACCCTAATTAAAAAATATATATATTTAAAAAAAATTTCAGGTGCATTATTGATAGTTCTGTTTTCAGATTGATTTAATTGATAAGGAAAATACTGATTAATGAGCTACATAGTGTATAAGAGATTTAAAAAAAAACTAAAATTCTATCCATCTTTCCTATAAAAAACAAGCAAATAATATTATTTGATTAAATAACTGTAAACTATCTTTCACTCAAAATATCACTCTTAACAATCTATACCTGTGACATTGATTTCTGAAAATAATAACTTCCCAAGTTTTACAGGATATTAATATTATTTTAAAATTAAGAATTATTTAAAGAATTACTAAATATGTTGAAAAATAATTCTTCTTCTTAAAATTCATCAACAATTAATTCAAAACTAATTGGAAACTTGCGACTTATCGAAAATAAATTATTTATATAGAGAAAATTGTAAAAATGTAGTTTTTAGAATAAATTTTAAATAAAACTGCTAGTTTGCATTTTTTAAGGGGTATCCAAATTTTGATTTACATAAAGTTAGTAACAAGCACTTCTTTTATACATTTTTTTGCAAAACAAACTTTTTCCGTTTAAAACATCGTGTTAATTTCAAAGCCCGAGAACTTTTGAATGATTTGAAAAATTAGGGAATTTCTTTTTCCGGAAAATCAACAAATTCGAGACCACAAATCGAAAGTCCAATTTTTGGATCACTCTGATAGAAGATTAATGAAATCTGTAATCAATTCATATTTCTATTGTATAGCTATAGGTTTATGTTTTTTACTTATAAAACTAAAAAATGTAATGATATATCAACCAATAGATACAAAAACTAGAAAGTTTTGTAAACTATATTGAATCAAGGAAAAGCAGTAAAGTGAAAAATAAAGTTTTAATAATGATTTGAATATTTTTAAAATAAAAAATGTAGTCTCATGAAAATTTTGGTAAGTTTTGAAAAACCTACTCACACTATCAGTTCTTATTTGATGAGTAAAGGTTTTTTTTTCTAAGATATTTGTATTTCACAATCTGTTTCACATAGTGAAGCCGTAAAAGTGTATCAAAATGTTAAATAGGTAGAGGGGCAACAAGTAGTCGTTTAAACATGGGGGAAAATAAGTTCGACAAGAGGTGGGAAAAGGGAGTGCTCAAATCCTCAACTTTTTGTTTTATTATGCAAGCCCTAAAATTGTTTCCTTTGAAGAAAAAATGTGAATTTTTGTTTGATTTAAAAGACAAAAAAAACCTTAAACGGCCTAAAATGATTATAACTCTTAATTTGCAAGTATGTTAATTTTCGCGAAAATAATAAGAGTTCTGCAGGAAATACAACTGATGGTACGAGACATCTCAAAAAAGTTTATACAACTAGAGCGAAAATTCTACCTTTGGCAAACAACAATAATTTTTACCGAAAAGATGACTTATTAACAAAATACATGAATTGTCAAGAAACACGATTAATTTTCTACCTAAAAGGACAAGTTTTGTCACCAAATACATTGATAAAGTTTAAAATAAAAACGGCATGATTACATTTTCAGATAGAAAGTGTGATAAAAAAATTAGTGCAAAAAATGTGAACAAAAGTGTTAAATTTCCAACCAAAAAGATGAATTTTCGAACAATTAACGTTTTAGCAAAAAAAAAAAAAAGAATTGTAACGTACCTAACACACAGTATAACATTGTAAACAAACACCAAATAGTTACATTTTCAAACCAAAAAAATAATTTCTAACAAAATAAGAATTAATTGTCGTCAAAGTTGGGAAATTTTGAACAAAAGAGATGAATTTTCCATCAAAAACATTAAAGTTTTACCAATCAAAACGATTTTTGAACAATCTACATTAATTTTCAACAAAGTTATTAATTTTAAGGCGAAAAAGACAAATCATGAAGACAAAATTTAATTTTTGAACCTAATGTTTTTCTTTTCTACCTAATTTTTTAATTTTCCAGAAAAAAGAACTGCATTTTCTACAAAGCAATAGAATTTTTAACATAAAATTTAAAATCAAATAGTTAAATCTTCAACTATAATTATGAATTTTTAGTTAAAAGAATTAATTTTTTATACAAAGTTGTTCAGATTTAAATGGAATAATCCACATCTCAACCAAAAATGACGAATTTTCAAGGAAGCATGTAACAGTCGATATGTCAACTAAAAAAATGCATTATTGACCAAAAACGATGAAGTTACAATAATGTTTAATCGGCATTTTTAGCCGATTTTAGACTAAAAGCATTTTTAATCGCTTGGAAAAAATCAAAAATTTTGGGAAATTTTATTGCAGGAAGAATTTATTGCGCTATACGACTGACAATATTTAAGATGACTGTAGATTCAAAATCGAGATGCTGACTTCTACACTGAAAAAAGATGGTTAGTTGCGACAAGAAGCACCTTATTAGTAGAGTTGGTATTAGCTACGACAACTAGTTCGATGGTAACAGTAACTAACCAGTTTTCTTCGGAAACAAGTCGCCGTTAGTCCTCCTATTAAGGTTATATTAGTGAGGATAGTAATTGTAGTGACAACAAATAAATTAGTTATTTAAGAGCAATTTATTTTCCAAGAATTAAACGTAGCAAAGGTTACAAGTTTCGGCCCTTGGCGATATTGGCAGAACTGAATTCTGAGCAGTGCTGCCAACATTCGCATCGAAATGTTTCGTCAAGTTTTCGATGATCGCCATTTCAATCTGAACCTTTACATATAATGTGTAAACACGTGGAAAATATTGAAGAGCATCGTATAGATCCTTAGGGCGTCCTCAACAGTCTTGGCTTAGGGCACCTTTTCACAGAGGCTTGTTTTGAAATAATCGTGGAATTAATATTTTTCATAGGATTTATTTCTAGTTACTTTGTTGGTTTATGGAAAATTTTATTGATTGATAACCTATAGATATGAACTCGACGTGTCAAATAAATTTAACGAATACTTCAAAACAGGCCTCCGTGAAAAGGTACCCTAATTTGTATAAATACATCATCGTGGCAATTTAGCTTGCCAGCGGGATGAATATAATTATATGAATAGTAAGAAAATATAAGATTAAATAGTAATATTAAATAAGACTATATATTAGTAAGGATTACTACTTTAAGTAGTAAGATCAACTAATTTATTTGTAAAATAACTAATTTAATAGTAAGACTTAATAACCAAAGTAGTAACACTTACTATTTCAAGTAGTAAACACAACTACCTGAAAGTAGTGCCTAACATCGAAAGTTGCAGCGAGAACAAATAAAGTAGTAAGGACAACTACTACCAATCTTGCGAATAAAAGTAGTAGTCTTAACCACTTTAATAGCAGCGGCATATATTACAAACTAAAATAGTTGGACCTATTACTTTGTTAGTTGTCCCAAGCAACTATTTTTTTCAGCGCTAGCCTAAAGGTAGCAAATACATGTTATCCTAGGGGCGGGCAGTATCTAAATCCACCACTGGAGAGAAAATAAGGTTATAAAAAGCTAATTAACTAAAGAGCCTGGCTAAGCTTAAGAAGGCTTCCACTTAAAATAAAAAATAAACATTAAGTTAGATCATTATTAATAATATATATTGTATAGCGATTCATAATGATAATAATAATTAATCATTTATCCTTCTATTATACGGGATTTCCGTCTGCGTCTCTTTGAGTCAATACTAAAGTGAGGCCAGGTTGATTTAAATAATCTTGGAAAGGCAATCCATAACCAGCATCCCCCAAATCGTACCCCATAGTTCGACCATCTATATTAAGTGCTCTATAAATCTTCCTACCTCTTCCTACTCCGGCAACTAAAGAATCTTTGTATAATACCCAATGACGTCCTCTTTCTAATCGGCGTGGAATACCATCTGGAAGAACGTAGAATCCAATCTCGTTATGATTCGTAAAAGGGTGCACATCATCATGCACAGGAGGCAAATTAACTTGCCCAGCCTCTAGCCCACGGGTTTGTGAACTTAACTCTGTAATTATAAATAGAAATAGAGAAATTTCGATATGTTCAGGGTAGGTCGTTTTAATTGACGCAAGCAAATATCTCTATTGGTGAGCCAGATTCGAAAACATAGTTTCTACAAAAGTTGTTCAGGACAATGGGGGCCATCTGACTGTAATAATAACTGTGATCTTGGGGTCAATATTCAGGGTCATTTGAAGGTCAAAGTGAGCTTTTTAAATGGAGACCCCTATTTTTGACACCGGATTCGAAAAGAGCGGAAAATTTCACGTTCAAAAACATAGTTTTTAATTTGTTAGAGTGACCTTCAGAAGTTCATGGTTAAATGTTGAAAACTGGCCGAGGAACTGCTTTCTTGGAACTTTTGAGGATTAATGACCGAACAAATGCTTGGGACGGATTTCTGACCATCTTGACCTTCAGACAAGGGGAACATTTGTTCATCTATAAATCCTCAAAATTTCTACGAACAATGTCTTTAGGCAATTAGTGGTTTTTCGGTTAAAGTAAATTTTTTTTGGTTTGACAAAACGTTTTGTAAATGCACACAAACATTTTATTGAACCAACAAAAATTTGGTTACGCAAATATCAACAAGATTAACTTGTTGACGAGAACAAACATTTTTCTGAGTCTATTATACTGGGGTGCTCCAAATTTATACTTGTACAAATCCAACTCTATACAGCTGTATTGTATCCGGAAAATGCTCCAAAAAATGTCAAAAAGCAGTTTTATCCAAGGTTTTATGTCAAATTAATGCTGAATACGGCATTTATTAAATGTTTTCAAGAAGAATGAATTTTAATTTACTTTTTTATTAACAATTTTTTTTTACATTTGACAAGGCAATTATTTAAACAATTTTAATTCGTTGAAACATTTTTTCTCTTGTAAATCTTAAAAATGTATTTTCTTGAATTAATGAAACAATCAACGAATGTTGAGAGTAATAAAGGTTTTTAACAATATTTGGTAATTATTTATACACTTTTCTATTGTTCAAACAATTATTTTTCCTGTAAATATACGAGAATAAACGCTTATGGTGGATGATATTGAAAAATTGTTCACAACATTTAAAAATAAAGTAATGTTTAAAATGGACAAAAAATTATTTACTTGTTTAAAAAATTATTATACAAAAGGCGCATCTAGATATTTCGGAGTTGAATCCAGACGTTTTTTTTAATTTTTGATCAGATGCGTAGTTTGCTGATGACAATTGCATTAGTTAAAGAAATAATGTAATTGTTTAAAAAACTTTGAACGAAAACTTCAAGTTCATAATGTAAATTATATGTCAAAATTCTAAACTTGTAACAGTTTTAATATATAATCTTTTGTAAATAAAATAAAGCAATCAAACATTTTTTAATTCATATATTTTTAACAAAAAAGTGACTAAAAGTGACAAATGTGCAATTGCATTAATAATGTTTTTAAAAAAATCATAAGAATACGGCGAAATTTATATTTTTAGTTGAATTTTAAGAATTTCAGTACAAATGCATAATACTTTGAAACAACTTAAATTAAACTTTAAATAATTTAAATAATTTTGATTTTTTTTAAAACCATAATATTTGATTGATTGAAGTAAAACTAAAGTGAATTTAGATAAATTTCATAAAAATTCTACTTGAAATTTATAAACATGAATTAAAAACAATTAAAAAATATAAAAAGAGCATTGCATTCAGTAAGATTGAAATTAGTTTAGAAAAATTCAAAAGGATTAAAGAGAATTTGATCAAATACCTAAGAAATCAAGGTGAATTTAAGAGACCTCAGGATCAATTAAATAACAACTTTTTAAAATTCTAAAAAGTCCACTGAATTGAGTAAACTTGAGTGAATTTAGAAGAATTCAAGTATATTACAAAATACAAGAGAATCCTACGAAATCCAACACTTCTCGTGAAAAAATGTCCTGCAACCATTAAAATATGAGATAGACACAGCTAA
>NC_046662.1:19096802-19122191 GCF_010883055.1 Belonocnema kinseyi | reverse complement strand
AGTAGTATTCTGTATTAGGCCTTTAAAACGGTATCAGTTGATTCAGATTTACAGATTACAAGTCACAAATCTTCCACTCACTTAAATCAAAAGATCCTGATACAAGAGTAGATTAAATTAAAATATTAAAATATTATATTTACCAATATAATTCAGAAACACCGAAAACGAGAGGGAGAATGCACTCAGAATGTTCTTCATTTTCTCTCAAAATACAGAAAAAAAACTATTTGGTAATGAATCTCGTGAAGAGGGAAACTAAAGACGAATGTGATTTTCCATTGGATTACATACAGGCATATATATACCGATTTGAAAAATGTATTGGAGGGGTAAAACCTATTCTTCTGAGTTATTTGTATTTCACAAACATTTTTTTGTTCAGCAGACATCAATACGCTTTTTCATTTAAAAATGCGGAAAAACAAGATCGTACAATCATGCTACGCAACATACTGTAGGGATTCAGGTCAAGTAGGAACATTATCCAAAATATTCAAAATATCTCAAAGGCCGCTCCCTTCGGTGGATGAGGCGAGGTTGTTGGAGGTGGTCGTGGAGAGGGGAGTAGAGACAGGTCTGTTCGCGAAGATAAAAGACGTATATGAAGAGACAAAGATAAGATGAGAGGTCAGAGTGGTAGGAGTTAGAGGAGGAGGGGTTGGGATATGGTCACTCGGCTAAGAAGATGAAATAGTGTTGCTTGCAGAAAGAGAGGGGGGTTTAAAGGAGTAGGAGTAGGATAATGGAGGGAAGTGGAAGTGGAAGAGTTTGTGTACCTGGGCCTCCGGTTTCAGAGGAATGGTTTGTTGATGGTCGTGTAAAAGACAGAGTGATAAGGGTAAATGCGGTGATGAGGCAAGAATTTGTATGTGTGTGTGTGTTGGGAAAGAAGTTATTTACAGCTAATTTTGGGAGAAGAATGAAATTGTTCGACTTGTTAGTAACAGTTTGATATTGTATGGAGTGGAGGTGTGGGGGTGGTAGGAAAGTAAATAGAATACAGAAGAGGTATGCAGAGTGGATACTGGGGTAAGCAAATAACAGGAGAGGAGATGGGAAGCTGGAGGTTGAAAGAGAAAGCTATTTTGAAGGAAGGGGATGTAGAGGGATGAAGTGAGCAGGATGTTTAAGGAGGGAAGAAAGCTGCATGAAGTGGTCATCAAAAATGGCATGGAGAGAGACAAAGGGCAGCAGCAAAGAAGAGAGTAAGACAGTCAAGGCTTAATCTTTAATGGGAACTATGAGTGGAATGGGGAAGAAAAGTTTGTGAAGAAGGAAGGAAGTAGATATAAATTAATTGTAAATATTATAAATAGAGGCAAGGCGAAAAGCAGGGGCATGCGTTTTGTAAAATATAGATGTATAAACAAGGCAATTTTTCTAGAACAGTATTCCTAAAAATAAAAGTTTACCTATCTACTACATGACACTGATAGCATTATCAGCTGTTTTCAAGATTCCGTTTTCATTCGAAAACGGGAAGAAAACAAGATCACAATTTTATACTATGTCATGTTGAACATAACAAATAATCCAATTTTGTTTATTTAAGAATTGTCACATTTATTTTTGTAGAGTAGACGTGTTTTAAAAAGCAATGTACATTTTTTCAAAATGTCTTGGCTCAATATTTAATAACTCTGATATAGAAATCCGAAAATATACCAGTTTTGTAGCAAATTCAATTGCTTATTTTAGCGTTTTATCCTGAGAAAAATTGTAGGAGAAATGTGCAACAGAAAAGCGTCCTCAAAATCGTTTAGAAAAATTATTTACAAACTCAAGATTTACGATAGCACAGTCAAGAACATTTGAACTGAATCAGTTTTGGCTATACCAAGAAATAAATTTTCAAACATCTGAACACATTTAACAAATTCTGCATTATTAGAAAAAATTGCGTTAAAATCGCTTGAATTGTTTTTTTTTAAATTTTGACAATCTTTTGAAATGATCTTTTATAATAAATTTTTAGAAATAAAAAGTTAGTTCAAATTTTCCTGGAAATCTTAAAAAAATTATCTTAAAATGTTGCAGATTCTGTGTTTGATAATTTTGGAAATCTTGTGAAATATAACTTTAAAAAATTTTTTTCAAAATAACAAGTGACTTGCAATTTTCACTGAAATCTTAAGATATTTTTTTGTATTCTCTCACAACCTTTTATGTATGGTATACGTTTATCTGTGAAATCAATATTTGTTCGCTGTAGTCATGAATGCTTTATCTTCGAAGAACTTTTAAGAAATATGAGTTCAAGTGGTGGACTTTAAATCTTTTACAATGTACATCATTTTGTTTCTTCAAACAAAATTTTTTTTTAATTTAGGAGTTTGGTGATTATATATTTGTTCGCAATTTTGAAACGTTTCAAACAACATAAATATTTTTTTATATGAAAAAAATGGTTTCATTGGTTCAAAATTAGTAAATATCTGCTTCGACATAATCAATTTGACAAATTTTAAATTACCCAAACAATTTTTTTTGAATTTCTAATTCATTATTACTGTTCACTAGCAAAACTGTATGTAAAAAATTTCAATTATCATAATTTTTGAACGAATAGGAACATTCATTTCAACTTTCAAATTCAAAAAAGAAAGAAGAGGTTAATCGATAAAAATTTTTTTTTACCTTTTGCGGATAACAACTCACAAATTTTTTCCCTCAGTTTAAACGATTCTATTAATTTTACATTTTCATATCGTCCTATTCGGTAGTATTAGTAACAATTGGAATAAACCTTTAATAAATTAATAAAAAATAAATATTGAATACCAAAGAAATTAAAAACTATAAAATGCTTCTAAATTTACTTTCGAAATGTTTGAAAATCCATATTACACAGGACCACAAAATTTGCTGAGAGCTTACTGGGACCTGAATAGGTGTACTATATGTTTTTTGGGTCGCTGAACTTAAATCCGGTCGAAGAATTGTGCCAGCACCTCATGATTTAGAATAAATAAAAAAAACAGGCTAAAAAGCTTCAGATTCACAAACGTCAGATTACGAGACCACATGCACAAACCCCAAAGCCGCACACACACAACCCACAAACCCAAAACCTACCCACTTCAAACCTACTAACCCCAAACCCACAACCCAAAATCCACACACCCCAAGCCCACAAGCCTCAAGTACTGCCCGAACCACAAACCCCCACACCTTAAACCCTTACACCTTCAATTCTACCAAGATCAAGCTATGAACAAACTCTAAACTCTCACACCCTAAATTCGCAAGCGGCCCGTTCGAAACAGATTAAGGATCGGCGGATAGTCCGAAATCGGTTTGGAAGACAATCAGTACGGCTTCCCCGAGGGCAGGTCCACAGACATGGCGCACTGTAGGAAAAAAATCAACTTTTGTCGGAAATTCTGCCTACTCTTCAATTTTCAACCGGTTTTAATCATTTGCAGCTTAAAATCTTCTTAATGAATTGTACTATAAGAGAGCACTGCTAGTTTTTAAAATTTTTTGCAAAATAACCTTATAAAATTAACTGGAATCCAGAATTTTTAAGTACTGATTTTAGCACTCTACACCCCAACTAATATTTCGCGATTGAATTAAGAAATGTATAATCAATAAAACATCCTTATTTACATTATTTGACTCAAAAACTACTATTGTTATTCTAAGAAATTTAATCACAACAATCTGCACTTTTAGGTTGAAGTTTTTCTAGGCTTCTAATTTGCAGCTGTCACAAATATAATGATATTTTCCACCGATAAGAGATGAACAAAGTGAAATCTCCAACAATTAGATATTTTCTTGACTTAAAATGATCCAAAATGGTAAAAAATGTTGCGAAATAACCCAAAATGCAAAGCTAATTCTACAAGTTTATTTAGCAAATATTAAAAAAGTAGCAGTGCCCTCTTATAGTACAATTCCTTAAGAAGATTTTAAGCTAAAAATGATTAAGATCGTTTGAAAATTGAGGAGAAGGCGGAATTTCCGACAAAAGGAAAAAAAAAAGCCTGTTCATCCAACGTCAACAGCAAATTCGTGGGTACGAATTTTTGTCATTTCTGGAAGCAAATTTATTTTTCACAATCGAATGCCGAAAAACGAGGCGTAAGGGGAAAGTCACTAACAGTTATTTGTAATCAGGACACCGTGCTCGTACGGCCTTTATCTACCGGTAAGATACTGCGAAGCCTTCCCCTCTGCTTTTAAGCGTCCTTCAGATCATGTTTTTCTTTAAGTTCGTCTTCTAACCATACTATTTTGTGTGGAACAAGATTTAATTATTTCATCGAATTGATATATTTTTTATATTGCAAGTGTTTAAACGTATGTGTGTGTGTGCATGTTTAATTTTAGATTATGCTAGTCTCTTTCGCCGTAATACAGACTTTTATTTATTGATTTCTATTGATTATATTATTAAACGACCTTTTAAATATTTATTCGTGGTACAATGTAGCAGGTTTATTACTTTATAAAATTCACATAAAATATCAAATCCAATTTTATTATAGTGGGTTTGGGTGTGTGGATTTGAAGAGAATGGATTTAGGCTGTGCAGGTTTGGGGTTTGTGCAGAGCTTGAGGTTGCTGGATTTAGGGTGTGAGGGTTTGAGATTTATCCACAGCTTGACGTTGGTGGGTTTGGGTGGAAGGGTTCCGGGTGTGTTGATTTGGGATTTTTGCAGAGCTTGATGTTGGTGGGCTTAGAGTGTAAGGGTTCAGGGTGTGCAGATTTGGGGTATTACTCTAGGAGACAGGGGTAGACCTGTATGCCGTCATAGGTCCTGTCGATTTCGAGGTTGCATCTTATGTAGAATTTTCCGATAGATTCCGAAAACCGAGGCTGTTTCTTCGAGAAATGGGTCAATTTTGAGATAATCGCATTTGAATTTTTTTTTTAATTAATCAAGTAGCCCGCTTACAATTTTATGATTTTTATCATTTTTCTTTTACGGTCGTCTGGAATATATGTACGAACAAAAAGGTCCTCAGCCAGTTTCCGATTACTTTAATTGTTAATGCAGGAAATGAACAATTAAAGCGAAAACGACAGTGGAATTGAAATGCACCATTTTCTACGTAAATTTTCATCCGACGACAAAAAGTTTAAAACAAAAGTGTTACTACTTGGCCAGGCGGAAGTTTTTATAATGTATCAGTTTTCAAAAAAAAGTGAAAGGGTTCGAAAATTCAACGATAATATAGATGAAAATAATCAATACAAGGTATAAAGTGTCGTTTCTTTCGAAAAGAGTTGATTTTATTGAAAAATATCAAGATAAAGAAATTACTACTTTCACTGAGCAGTATAACTTTTATCTGAAGCTCTTTATTCAAATTTATTTATTTACAAAGTTAATGCAAATACTTAAATACATTAACTTTATTCCATAATATCTTTGGTAATTATAAGTAAAATCTTAAAACAAAAATCAAGTTAATAGTATAAGAAGGCACTAAAATAGTGGTTCTATAAAATTACGGAAAAAACGATAATTATATGAACTAGAGGCAATAATAAAAGCAGTCTCGATCTCAGCTTTAAACTGAGGTACAAAGTTGTAATTAAGCTTCATAATTTTCATAATTTTCTATTAATTAAATGGCTGTATTAACAACTTTGTAACATCTATACTTTATTTGTTACAGCGCTTTCTTTTTTAAAGTAAAAAGTAGGTAGAATTTATTACAGTATTTGAGTACCCCTTTTGAAAGTACATGATACGGCAATAAACGGCCCAAAAGTTTTTCCACTGCCAAAGGCGTCGGGGCGTAGACAAACCATGCAAGCCAAGGCCGGGGGCCCACAAATTTAGCTATTTTATATTAAAACTTTAAAGTTAAGAAACTGAAACACAGCATCGAGTTATTATTTCCGGTAATCAATAATTAAGGCAATTAGTTAAATTAATATTTATTAATAATAAATTCTTGTTATTAAAAAAAAAGATGAAATAATCAGAACCATAGATTACTATTTAACCAGCAATTATTTTTTGTATTTATGATTGATGTAATGTTTTCTGCGTAATTTTTTAGAGTAAAGTTATATATATGATGAAAAATAGATTAGAACTGTTTATTATTTTATTTTTGAACTTTCTCACGATAGAAACAAGTACTGAAAGTAATGTTCATTAAGTAGAAACGATAACACTTTCTAGTTTCATTTTTTCTTCGAAAACAAGAACATGAAAAATACTTAGCTCCAACGAAGTACTAAGTACTAAGTAATAAGTACTAAGTACTAAGTGTTACTGGAAAAATCAAAAATTATTTTGGTGCTACATTTTTGGTCTCGAATTTTTATGAAGGTTTAGAATTTTTATAACGCCTTCTTCAGGCAATCGTCAATCTGTTACCTTTTCAATGTCACCTGAACCGTTTCGTCTTGTGAAAAGCGAGAAGGAAAGGTTTCTATTGTATTACTTTAAACTAACTGCCATGCAAAAAGATATAGCTGAAAATAAAGTTGGTCAGTTTTGAAAATTGGCGACACCTCCAATTAGATTATAGATTCTTGTATTCACTGTAGTATGTCTCTCGTTTGAAATGTATTGAAATAAGTCAAACTACAGATTATTATTATTCAATTTCACATTTAATTTGCATCAAATTTTTACATTCTTATTTATGATAGTGCAATGTAATCGTCCAAATTTTCGGTCCCTTTTTTTTGTAGTCTCACAAACTTTGGAATATTTATTCCAATCCAATCAGCTTTTACAAATTGTTTAGGGTCCCTAACTGAACATCAAGTTTGTTAACTCAGTTGTTCCAAAAATTAAATTTTTTTAAATTTAGAGTATTTTCAAATTAAAAAAAAAATTTTCAGTTGGAAGATGAAGATGACTGGACGATGACAACAAGGTTTGCAAATTATTCTTATGGCATTTTTATTTTGTATACAAACAAAAAAGTCTATGCTTTGCAACATTTTAAATATTTCCAAACAATAAATGAAAATATTTTTCTGGCTAAAACTTTTCGTAGAGTAGACTTCAAACAGAGTCAGAATCAATAACTTAATGTCTTTGTTTAGCACATTAAAAAAAACAACTTGATTTGTTTATAAACAATATATTTAGTGAGGCATTGCCTATTTTTTATTTACATCTATTTTACTCTATATCGTTTTATTTTGCAAAGAGAATCGTCTGCATATTCTAATTGTCGATTGCGAAGCGCGAGTCTCGTAATGATCATGTGTAATCGTCAAAACCGCAAGTGTTTTGAGAACCGTCTTTGACAAAAATAATGGGAAAACAATTGTAGTCCCAACGTATGACTGCAGTTCTTCAGGGGTTTAATCAGTGTTTTCGGTGTAAGTTACAGTATTTGCAATATGTATAAAAATGCACCCTAAATGCTCGCATTAAACGTACGAAAATGTTTGAAATAGAGCACCCGCACGGCCAGGCATGCTGAACCTGAGCACGAAGTAAAGGGCTCGTAGCGCGCAATGAGAATGTACCCATGCATCGGGCATATTAAAAAAATATTTAGTTTTAATTATGTTATCTATACGTTTTCGCACAAATATGAACCTTTTGTGATTTTCAAAATGTTGAGAGCCCTCAAAGATCTCAGATAATTAATGGAATTAAATTATTCGTTGATTCCGTATGTATTCCCACATGCGTTACTATTTGAACAAAAGCAAAATGAACAGCATGGGATACCTGCGGAAGTACCTGGACATCTCTGACCCGAGCATGGCTGCAATGTCTGGAATCGCAGCTGGGACTTAGTTCATCAACCGGTGGGTACAGGTTCATAATTCTCTCAGGTGCCAGTGTGTCATCTTGTTCAGTGTATCGAAACAACAAGGGATTTAACTCGGTACATTGTGAGTTCAAGCAATTAACTTGAATGTGTGTATTATAAAAGGCCCTCAATATATGAAACCGATACGTCCAGAATCGAAATTCATCAAAAGTCTTTCTTGATATCGAGATAGTTTTTCCTCACATTTTGCTTCTCTGAGTCGGTTTTTATTTTGTGAATATTGTAAACGACTTGAACCAAGTATTCTTCAGCTAGTTCAAGAGTCATTTGAATATTATCCTCACCTGAAACTGTCAGTTAAAAGGAACAATCGTTAATATGTATCGAAAATAAATATTATTTCTTTCTGAACATTCAATGAATATTGAATATGAAGGAATTATAATTTTTTAAAATTATCCTTTATCCATTCAATGTGAAATTATTTTTATAAGAAGAAATTTATTTTTTTAATGGAAAAATATATCAATTCCAAGTATTGCACACTTGTTTCCAATGAATCGCTAGAACCATTTTCTAATAAACATTAAGAAATCAGATTATTTCCCATACGAAAATCATCTTTCAATCAAATTCCTACATTTTTTTAACTGCTTGTAATGCTTTTTGGAATAAACATGGATCTTAATCCATTTAAAAACTGTTTATAATTATATAAATGCTTTATTTTTTAATTTATGACCATTTTTTGTTATCAGATACCATACTTCTAATAAATCAATCTAAATAAATACCGGGGAATAATTTTGCAATCGGAAAAAATAGGTTCTTTTATTTAAAGAATCCTTGAGTCAAAAGAAAGGGCCTAACCGGGTAAGTGTACGAAATCTGCCCCCACACGTATTATAATGAAATTTCTGACGTAGGTTCGCATTTTGGTAAAGTAAAATTTCTTTCAATATTAACTCCGAAAATTAATTTTTTAAGAGTCAGGGACGCCTGATGAAACATGACAAAGTGGATTCTCCCAAAAACGGCTTGGTCGATTTTCATGACATTTTTTTCATTTCTCCTATAATGAATTCGAACCTTTCACGGAAATTTCATTATAATACGCGCGGGGAAGATTTTGCTTGCTGACCCGACTAGGGTCTTCCTTTGCAGAAGTAAAACTGTTCTTTGCAAATGAATATAGTTTTATTTGTTTGGAGACATTTTTGTTCTTTTCATCTTTTTTATCTCTTGGGATGCAAGAAGTATTTTTGTACAACAAAACAATTTGCTTCTTCAGACACTTGAATAAAAAAAACCGCGAATATAAAGAACAGAAGCAAAGATAATAGCAAGCTTGTCAATTTTTACTTAATCATTATTGAATAATGTACGCAGCAGTCTAAAAATGTGCAAACCTCCAGACAAATATATTAAAGATCAAGAAAATTTCTGGATAAATTTGTTCAACAAAATCGATTTTTTTATGTATAATTTGACTGGACTTCATGCAATAACTGATAAAAGCATTGAAATTAAATATAATTAATGTCGCTGAAAGGTCTAGAAAAGAAGGAAGTATATATATTTTTATAAATAAAAGATGATTCCGAGAATTATCGTTTCGTTTGCCGCGCACAGGCCGCGTACCTGTTGAATTTAAAAACAATTTTTCATCCAAAATTTTATTGTACATTGTGTCTTTATGTACAAAAAATTAACTTTATTTTTTTGTAATGACGTTTTTCACGTCTAAATGAGAAACTACGCTTCTAATGAAAAATAATTGTTAACAGAATGTTAGCTATTTATGGTGTGAACAACTATTGTCCATATAGTTTGTTTTTAGCGTGTGTAGTTTTCGCAACAAATTCTATTTTTTAAATATTTATGTCGCTTTTTTACAAATAAAATAAAAACTACGAGCCAAATAAAAAATTTCACTATAAAAGGCAAATAATAAGGAAAATGGGAAAAAATGTAAAGGTAGGACTTCCGTAAAAATAAGCTTTATGAATTTTAAAACGAATCGCTGCCATTTTCTCAATGGTATAGGTTTTTTCCAAATTGCTTAACGGATTTTCAAAGGAGACAGAGCGAAAATACAGAGTAGTAAATTAATAGTAAATTCGCCAGAATTCAAAAATGAAATGAAATTATCGGATTTTGTTAAAAACATGTAGAATTTTAAAGAAAAAATTTGTTTGTGCTTTTTTTTTATAGACGTCAAAACTTATATACTCGCAACTTCGTCAAAATTTTATTTTCTCTAATCAGAAAAATAAACTTCGCCTATTTCGATGTAAAATCAACATATTTCGTCGTTGAGAGATTTTGCGACTTAAAGTGTTTAGTCTGCCTGTGTCAGTGCATATTTGGATAACGTCTTGCACCAAACCTTGCAAACACAATCATTCGCCTGTTACCTCTTACCTGAACCGTTTTCATTGTATCACTCTAACGTAACTGCAATATAAATGGATGCTCAGGCTTAATAACTTAATAACCTCCGTTTAGAAGCCTAGAGTCTAGACGAAGATTATTAAGTTATCAAGCCCGAAATCCACTGAAGTGACTGCATACTGCAATGAGTCTAGCTTGTCCCTTATCCCAGGTACAATATTCGCATTTGTTCAAATTCACATTTTTCTGAAAATTTGCTCAGTTATAATGTCGACATGGTCGCGTAAACTACTAAGATCTTTCGATTTCGAATACAAAATCATGGATAATCGCGGTTTTGCGTCGAAATGCAGTGCTCAGTTTGATAATAGTTTGTGTATTGTGTGTCAGACTCATCAACGAAAATACTCTACTGCTTCGACAGTCAATGGAAGAGCGAAAATTCGATGCGCCGCGAATCGAAGAAAAGTTTATGTTTACCAAGGCCTTGCGACTCTTGCAAATGAAAGTGTACTTTTTCAATATCACGTAAATACATGCTATAAAAGTTATACGCATCAACAAAATATACTGAGAGAAGCAGCAAAGCGAATGAGAACAGATGACAACGAAACAGGAACTGAACGAGAAGATGATGAATCGAATGATCTTTTCGATGAAGACTGTCTTGAAAATATAACAGAATTGGAGGTTAGTCGGGCAGAAAATTTTTTGGAAGGATATAACTCAGATGATGAACAAAGCATTATTTGCAGATGCGCAAGAAAAGATAGTGTCAGTGATAAAAGTATATTTTCTGATATGAGAAGAGCACAATACTTTCTTCAAGCCGTTGGGCATAATAAAGATAAAATTTTTGATCAAATTGGTCATTTGGATAGCAGTGAGTTAAAAAAAAACAATATTATGTATAATCAAAGATGCTTGCGTAATTATGAGCGTACCTATGACCGTAAATTTGAGAAAATTTCGATAAATCCCACACGCGAAACAAACGTTAATGATGACACTACTCTATCTAGAAACGCGATTTTAGAACTGATTCAAAAATTAAGATTAAACATCGAAGCAGTAGAAGAATTTACGCTATCAGAAATTACGAAAGAAGTTAATGAATCCTTCAGGGACTGCAATATTTCAACAAATAATAAGGAAGTTAAAAAAGTTTTGGAAAATTTGTTTGGAGATGATATTAAATTCTCGGTACCGAAAAAAGCTAATGAATCAGCTATATTTTTCCACTCAAGTGTTTCGGCGAAAGATGTCGTTGAAATGTTAAGATCGAAAAGTATTATCAAGGATTGTGCAAAAAATCTTCCAGAAAAGTTACTAAAATTTGATTTGGGTTTACAGGATAAATTTTTCGATGCACTAAATTTAGAAAATTCATTAAAGAATATGAAAATTCCAACTGAACTATTAATTTTCTTTGCGACTCTTTTCAATATCGATGAACGTGCTTTCGTCAGTTCTTTAGAAGCAGATTTAGAAGACAGTTACGAAGATGAAGATGGAATAACGAGCAGCGATAGATTCCATTTAAAATCATTTCCTCGTTTCAAAAAATTGAAAATATTATCCCTCTTTCAAACAATGTTTTACAAAGTGCATCGGTGGTGGACCAGCCTCATCTTCAAAATTGGGCTTCCCTGACAAACAGCGATCTACAGCTGGGGAACTCCACTGATTTTCAAGACGAAAATTTTGAAAATGCACGAGAATCAAGCCCGCGCAAGGCAAAATTCGCTAGACGCTTTAAAAGGGTACCTTTACCCAGCGATTTCGATTCACGTGTTCATACGACTGCGGAATTCGATAACTTCGATAATAAAGAAGCATCCATATCAGGACTGAATGGTACGCATGATACGGTTGCGGTATTATTTCAACTAAGGTTTCTGCTCCGTGTTATAAGACAAATGTATCAGAAACGGGCGTGCGACACCGCAATAGGACATTTACTGCCGTTTTAGATTTCCAGCGTCTTTAAGACTTTCAAAAACTGCCCAAAAAGATAGAGTTACCTTTTAATTTTGAAATATCTTCAAATGTGCCTGCACTTACCAGAGTCCTACAGTGAAATACGTGCTCGAGATTTCGCATTGAATTTATGCAGAATGAATCTTTCAGATCCATTAAATATATCTTCAATGAAATCTGGTCAAGAAACTCCATCATGGGCTGCTTTCAATTCATTACTGAGCAATGACAAACGACCAATACACAGGATCGGATATCTCCCAGTATTGCCGTATCCACTTACAAAGCACGATACTGTATATACAGCATTACGCAATTTTTTGGATGTTCTGAAGCAGCTGGATCAAAATCATTTAATTGTAGGTTGCGAAGAAGGTGTTTATCGTATAGCAAAACATATCCAGATGTTATCGATGCTTCAATTTAAAGACATCATTTTAATTATGGGGGGATTCCACATGGCCGGAATTTCTTTCGCATGCATCGGGAAATATTTAAAAGGCAGTGGTGCTGACAGTATCTTCGTTGAAACTGGTGCATTTGGAGTTTGCACAGTTGAGCAAGTTTTAAAGGGCAGTCATTACGCTCTTTCCATGAGAGGATTTTTTTCCTGGGGGAAGCATTATTTCGACTGGAATTACAAGAATTTCTTTCTCTGGATAGAGTTCAAAAATACAAGGAGCAGCTTACTTAGTTGGAGATGCTGCAATACATATTCGAAGAAAAAGATTTTATTGCTGGTAAATCTATTTTAAAACATTTTGAGGAAAATTGTGAGCCATTATTAAAGGACTTTGAAAAATTTATTAAATTAAGACCCGACGAATCTCTTTTGTTCAAGTATTGGAACAATGTTCTAATATTAATTAATTTATCTCGAGACATCATTCGCAGTGATCGTGAAGGAAACTGGCTCTACATTTAGAAACTGTAAGAAAATTGCAAAATTGTTCCATTTATTTAGAAGAGATGCTGATGTTGGATCAAACAGCACCGGAAGCGTATAATGCAGTTAATGAAGGGACAGCTTACGGTGAAGCTAACGGATAAGCCATTCATATCCGTACATTTGGATATGGGCCTCGAGAAAGCTATCAACTTGGCAGAGAAAAGTACTGCTGGTATTATAGGGACTAACAGAAAGAAGGATTTTGTTGCTTTATGGAATATAGAGTACCACGAAGCAATGGCCACCAAGAATTTGTACCGGAAAGCAACTTTTACCGACAATGAAAATGCCAACTTGAACATTCGTCATGACTTTTCCGTTCCAAAAATTGAAAACTTAGAGCAGCAAATCGAGGAAATGTTAGGGTTCATCTGTAATAAAGTCAATCCTTTCATGCCAGGATCTCAACCATTAAGGAACATTGCGACAGAGGTAGCAGTGGACCTTGAAGTAGCTAATTCGCTTCTTTCAATTTTTGATACAGGTTGCATGACTTATGAGAATTTCAGAACGGAAAGATTTGTTGTAAAAGAAAAGCCTATTTCTGCTACTATTACGCGCGTAAATTTATCCTCATTCAACTCTATTACTAAATCTACGGACATTCAAGAGAAGCCTCAGAAAAAAATTCATGGAAAGAATGTCTCGCAACGAATATTCGACTTAGCGAGAGGGAGGGATTACAGTATTCAGGAATTGTTGAGATACGAATTGGTTTACGATTCATCATTATTTGATAACGATGGTCTTCTTAAACAGAAGAAGAGTAATAGTAGTTTAACAATCGAGCTTGAAAAAGTACTAACAACAGAAGATACCTGTAATCCCCCCATGGATTATTCGAATGATTGCATAATAGTAGATTGCAAAACTGCAAGCATAACCCTTTAAAGGATTGAAGAATATGTGAAATTACCTTCACAAGCAACTTTTTGGTCTTCCAATAGGAACAAAATTCTATTACAAATTTTCTTAAAAGATTATATTCTTCGACATGTCCGTGATCTTTGTCCTAATACGGAAATCGTGTGCAGTGCAACAGGCGAATCACAGTGTGAATCTGTGAATAAAAGTCGAAGTGATCAGTCTCTGGAGCGATTACAAAAAAGCGACATCGAAGAGGCTGATGTTCGTATAATGATTTACATTATGCACGCAGCAAAAGAAAAATTTGATCGAGTCATCATCTTATCTTCCGACACAGATATTGTCGTACTAGCGCTAACACACTGGCAATCTTTCGAAGCTAAAGGACTAAAGGTGAGTTTTCCTTTTATTTAATTTTCTTCACAACCTTTTTATTATAAATTTTCTAACTTTAAATTCGTCATTTCGTACTTTAGAAGCGTTATTGCATGAATACAGAGATCCAGCTAACAAATTTTGTCTTAATTTCAACAATATTTACACAACTGATAAAAAAGAGATTTGCACCAAATTTACACTGGTATCTAATAGATAATTAAAAAGGACCCCGCACTAAATGTATGGGAAAATTGCTTTCAGTGGATTTAGCTGAAACTTTGTAATTTTTAAGGTTATAAGTGCCGGATGACATATCCGTAAAAAAATCCAAAAAAATGTACAGTTTTAGCGCTATGCGGCGCTACGCGCTCAATATCAGTGACTAAAACGAATTACAACAGATTTTGTTACAAAAGCGATGTCTACATAGAAATCACGGTTCAGATCGTGGTCTGTCATATTTTCGACTACACCGTTGACTCATATAGCGCGCTTCTCAAAACGATCAAACGCTAAGCGCCCAAGATTTTAACTTGACTAATTCATCACTTTTTTAAAGGCAGAAATGGTACCCAAAGTAACATTAGTAACTAGTGCGTACATTCCGATAATTACATTGTACTGTTCTCAAGAGTGCCGAACGCTAAGCGCTCATGATCAGTGAATAGAACGAATTACAATAGATTTAGTTACAAAAACGATGTTGACTCATATATTCATTGGTTTGGCTAAACATGTTACTGGCCACTTCTTGATGCGTGTTTCGTATACAGACATCGCTTGTGTCGCTAAAACTACTAGGATTGGTTCTATTCGCTGATCATGGGCGCTTAGCGTTCGGCCCTCTGGCGAAGGGTACACGGTTCTTATCAATGTGCGCACTAGTTACTAATGTTACTTTGGACACCATTTCTGTCTTTAAAAAAGTAATTACTTAGTCAAGTTCAAATCTTGGGCGCTTAGCGTTTGATCGTTTCGAGAAGCGCCCAATATAACTCATTGGTTTATCTAAACATATTACTGACTACTTTCTGATGCGTGATTCTTATAGTGACATCGCTTTTGTCGCTAAAGTTACTAGGATTGGTTTTATTCGCTGATCGTGAGCGCTTAGCGTTCAACCCTCTTGCGAAGGGTAGAATGTTATTATCGGTATATGCGCAATAGTTACTAATGTTACTTTGGGTACTATTTCTGCCTTTAAAGAAGTGATTAATTAGTCACGTTAAAATCTTGGGCGCTTAGCGTTTGATCGTTAATGGCGCGCTATATGAGTCAACGGTGTAGGCGAAAATATGACAGACCATGATCTGAACCATGATTTCTATGTGACATCGCTTTTGTAACAAAATCTGTTGTATTTCGTTTTATTCAATGATCTTGAGCGCTTAGCGCCGCATAGCGCTAAAACTGTCCACTTTTTTGGATTTTTTTGCGGATATTTCATCCGGCACTTATAGCCTTAAAAATTACAAAGTTTCAGCTAAATCCACTGAAAGCCATTTTCCCATACATTTAGTGCGAGGTCCTTTAAATCATAGAACAAATTAATATCTTAAATGCTACTGTTCTAAATTACTTTCCTAACATTAAATTATTTAAATAAGAAGTATCATGCGCGAATTGCAATTTTAGGTGAAAAATTAATTTTATTATGTTTTATTCTTTTTTTTTAGTATTGCATATTTGTTTCAAAGGAACTTTGGATGAAACTGGGATCAAGTCCATCTACGAGACTATCTCCAATTCATACTATGGCTTATCGGCAAGAGCAACTCAAACCAGAAGTATGTTCTGTTCTCCTATCCGTACAACAGTTAACGGGATCAGACTACACCAGCAAAGTCGGTACAAAAAGAAGTGGCCTCAATGTGGAACCATGTAAATTTTTGACTTCTTTTGGCAGAGGTACTATATTTAATTTCAATGCTTTTATCAGTTTTTGCGAAAGTCCAGTCAAATTATACAAAAAAAATCTATTTTGTTGAAAAAATTTATCCAGAAATTTTCTTGATCTTTAATATATTTGTCTGGAGGTTTGCACATTTTTAGACTGCTGCGTACATTATTCAGTAATTATTAAGTAAAAATTGACAACTTGCTATTATCTTTGATTCTCTTCTTGCTTATGGCAAGGCGACAGGTAAAAAGAGTAGGCGGTTTTTTTTGGAAAAGCATGAAATAAAGTTTGAAAATAACAGACCCGACTAGGGTCTTCCTTTGCACAAGTAAAACTGTTCTTTGCAAATGAATATAGTTTTATTTGTTTGGAAACATTTTTTGTTCTTATCACCTTTTTTATCTCTTGGGATGCAAAAAGTATTTTTGTACAAGAAAACAATTTGCTTCTTCAGACACTTGATTAAAAAAAAATTTGCAAAGAACATTCGGGTCAGCAAGCAAAATCTTCCCCGCGCGTATTATAATGAAATTCCCGTGAAAGGTTCGAATAATTATACGCGCAATGAAAAAAATTTCATGAAAATCGACCAAAATTAATTTTTGGGGTTAATAATTGAAAGAAATTTTACTTTACTTAAATGCGAACCTACGCCAGGTTTTTTGGTTTTCAGGATTACGCATGATCATTACGAGGCTCGCGCTTCGCAATCGACAATTAGAATATGCAGACGATTCTCTTTGAAAAATAAAACGATATAGAGTGAAATAGAAGGAAATAAGAAAGTAGGCAATGCCTCATTAAATGTATTGTTTATAAACAAATTAAGTGGTTTTTTTAATGTACTAAACAAAGACATTAAGTCATTGATTCTGACTCCGTTCGTTCCAAGTTCGGTTTGAAGTCTACTCTACGAAAAGTTTTAGCCAGAAAAATATTTTCATCTATTTTTTGGAAATATTTAAAGTGTTGAAAAGCATAGACTTTTTTTATTTGTATACAAAATAAAAATGCCATAAGAATAATTTGCAAACTTTGTTGTCATCGTCCAGTCATCTTCATCTTCCAACTGAAAATTATTTTTTTTTAATTTGAAAATACTCTAAATTTTTAAAAATTTAATTTTTGGAACAACTAAGGTAACAAACTTGATGTTCAGTTAGGGACCCTGAACAATTTGTCAAAAGCTGATTCAAATGGAATAATGATTCCAAAATTTGTGAGGCTACAAAAAAAGGGACCGCAAATTTGGACGATTACATTGCACTATCATAAATGAGAATGTAAAAATTTGATGTAAATTAAATGTGCAATTAAATAATAATAATTTGTAGTTTGACTTACTTCAATACATTTCAAACAAGAGACATACTACAGTGAATATAAGAATCTATAATCTAGTTGGAGTTGTCGCCAATCGCTTTTCACAACACGAAACGGTTCAGGTAACACTGAGAAGGCAACAGATTGACGAATGCCTGAAGAAGGCGTTATAAAAATTCTAAATCTTCATAGAAATTCAAGACCAAAAATGTAGCACCAAAATACTTTTTGATTCTTCCAGTAACATGTACACATTTCACAAAATATTTTATTAGTTGGAGCTAAGTATTTTTCATGTTCTTGTTTTCGAAGAAAAAATGAAACTAGAAAGTGTTATCGTTTCTACTTAATGAATATTACTTTGAGTACTTGTTTCTATCGTGCGAAAGTGCAAAAATAAAATAATAAACAGTTCTAATCTATTTTTCATCATATATATAACTTTACTCTAAAAAATTACGCAGAAAACATTACATCAATAATAAATAGAAAAAGTAATTGCTGGTTAAATAGTAATCTATGGTTCTGGTAATTTCATCTTTTTTTTTAATAACAAGAATTTATTATTAATAAATATTAATTTAACTAATTGCCTTAATTATTGATTACCGGAAATAATAACTCGATGCTGTGATTCAGTTTCTTAACTTTAAAGTTTTAATATAAAATAGCTAAATTTGTGGGCCCCTGCCTTGGCTTGCATGGTTTGTCTACGACCCGACGCCTTTGGCAGTGGGAAAACTTTTGGGCCGTTTATTGCCGTATCATGTACTTTCAAAAGGGGTGCTCAAATACTGTAACAAATTCTACCTACTTTTTACTTAAAAAAAGAAAGCGCTGTAACAAATAAAGTATAGATGTTACCAAGTTGTTAATACAGCCATTTAATTAATAGAAAAATTATGAAAATTATGAAGCTTAATTACAACTTTGTACCTCAGTTTAAAGCTGAGATCGAGACTGCTTTTATTATTGCCTCTAGTTCATATAATCATTGTTTTTTCCGTAATTTTATAAAACCACTATTTTAGTGCCTTCTTATACTATTAACTTGATTTTTGTTTTAAGATTTTACTTATAATTACCAAAGATATTATGGAATAAAGTTAATGTATTTAAGTATTTTTATTAACTTTATAAATAAATAAATTTGAATAAAGAGCTTCAGATAAAAGTTATACTGCTCAGTGAAAATAGTAATTTTTTTATCTTGATATTTTTCAATAAAATCAACTCTTTTCGAGAGAAATGACACTTTATACCTTGTATTGATTATTTTCATCTATATTATCGTTGAATTTTCGAACCCTTTCACTTTTTTTGAAAACTGATACATTAGAAAAAGTTCCGCCTGGCCAAGTAGTAACACTTTTGTTTTAAACTTTTTGTCGTCGGATGAATATTTACGTAGAAAATGGTGCATTTCAATTCGACTGTCGTTTTCGCGTAAACTTATTCAAGTCCCAGTAAACTCTCAACAAATGTTTGTTTTCTGTGTTATTAAGATTATCAAAAAAGATTAAAGGAAATGTAGTACTGAATAACTCAATTCAAATATTCTTTTTATCTATAAGAAATATTATTACCTGGAACAAAAAAAATCTTGTTCAATCAACAAAATGTTTTATTGGACGTTTTCAGAGTACAATATTTCTTTGATTCAAGTAATATTTTTTTTGAGTCAGCTAAACGAGATCAATATCAAACCAAAAAAGAAATAGTTTATTTTTCAGTTAATAAAATTACTTTTCAACCAAAGAATTGAATTTTTATCCATACGAGTCTCTCAAACTAAGAGAAGAATTTTTAAACATCTTTTGAACTGACTCAAATTATTCATTAAATTTTGAAAAATCTGACAAAATACAAAAATGCCATAAAATATTTAAGATTTTATTCGAAAATTTTAGAAATATTTTGAATTTTTTCGAAAGTTTCGTTAAAAATTAATTCAAAAAAAAAAAGTTATACTCATAATTTTTCCATGAATCTTGAGAGAGTTTGTTGTTTTCTTAAATTTAAAAATTTTTTGTTTCAAATCTTCTACATCTTTTTCGAAATTTTAGAAAATTATTTGAAATATTTCCAAATCTTTTTTAATATCCTTGTGAGATTTATTTTTTAAATTAAAACATCAATATCTTTTCAAATAAACAGTTTTCCTAGAAAAATGTTACATCATTTAAAATTTAAAAAAAGGTTCTTAAAATCTTCCACATTATTTTTGGAAACATATTGCAATGTTTAAAACGTAAAATTAATCCATTATTGTAAAACCTAAATTATTTTAAATTTAGCAGTAGATGGTTTGCCAGTACCGACAAAAAATTCCCTGCCGGTGCCGGCGAAAAAGTTCTTAGCATATTTTATTACATTATAACGTAATCTTTCAAAAAGGTTTTCAAAAGTTTCGAATTCTTTGTGTGAAATCTTTAAAAATAAACGAAAAGTTTAGACATTTTCTTTAGAATCTTCCAGATTCTTTTTTGATCATTTTGAAAATATTTTTAAATATTCTTCACAAAATAATGTTTAAAAAATCATAAAAAATTTTCTTAGGAATCGTAAAAAAATTTTATTATGATTTTGAACTCGAAAATTTCCAAAACAAAAAAATCTTATTTTTATTAAATATTATTTACTTATTAAAAATAAAATACTAACATATCTTGATGAAATAATTTTTTCAAGTGTTTAATTTTTGTTAAAAATTATTCTTTGAATTTGAAATAACAATAATTGAAAAGACAAATCATTTACAGATGAAATTTTTTTTTTAAAATGGTATTAGATTCCGCGAAAATTCAGGAATTTTTTTGCTTCGTTTAGGTCTCTTAAAATAAACATCTGCGTAATTCTTTTATATTATATTTTTATATAAAAACAATGAACGATGTGTAATTGTATACCCAATAAGATTAATATTATTCGTATATTTCACAATTTTTAAATAATTTTTAACTATTTACTTTAGAACAGAAATTTTCGTTAAGAATTATAATTTCGACTTTAAGACAGGGAGTTTCCGTAAAGAATTATAATTTGACATACAACAGGGAGTTGTCGGCATCCAAAATTAAAATTCGATTGAATTTAAAAAACTTTTTTGCTTTCAAATGAAAATTTGCCTAACTTTGAAACTTCCCTCTTCAAAGGTTTAGAAAAATTATTTAATATATTTTGTGGCTTGGAATCAGGTTTTATTTAAAAGGTATAATTTTAAGTTTTGAAGATTTTAGTATATTTCCAAAAATAATGTGGAAGATTTTAAGAAAATTTTTTAATTTTACAGGATTTAATTTTTGTTTTAGGAAAACAGAATTATATAAAAAGATATTTAGAAGTTTTGAGAATTATGAAAGGATTGAACAATAATTTTACACTAAAATTTTTTTTTCAAATGTTAAAGAAAATGTAGATTTTTTGTGATTTTAAAAAAAGCTACTAAGAACCTTGAAAGGTCTAAGAGAAATAAAATAAACATTTCTTTGAGATTCCTAGGAAAATTCTAAATTATGTTTTAGTTTGAACAATACATTTTAGGAGAAAATTGAAAAAGCTTTCAAGATATTTCAAATGATTTTCTAAAAGTTCGAAAAAGAATGTAGAGGATTTTGAAGCAAAAATGTCTCAAAGTTAAGAAAACAAAAAATGGTCAAATGAAATCTGGAAGAATTTGATGAACATTTTTTTATTTTGTAAGATTTTTAAAATCTTCATGAATAATATGAGATTCAAATATTTTTATGCAAATTTAAATCTTTAAGGCAAAAAATAATAATAAATTTGAAAAATTCAAAAGCATTTGAGACAAAATGTGGATTTTTAAAGATTTACATAGAGAATTTAGAATGTTTTCAAGTTTTTAATTTATTTGGTATTATGCGCTTCCGTGAATTAATCTCTTGAAATATCTCTCCGTGTGTACATCGTTAAAGATTTAAAGCTCACCGAAAGAATTCATATTTCTTTCGAGTAGGGTGTAAAATATTTCTTTGAATATAAAGTACACATAATTACGACCAAAAAATATTTACTTCACTGATATAAGTATATCATGCATGAAAGATTTGAAGGAAGTGCAAGGGAACTTGTTTCGTGGGAAGTAGGGGGCTGGGAGTAAAGCAGGATGCAGGAGTGTTAAAGGTGCTGTACTGAAACTTATAAGGGGTAAAAAAGAAAGATGATGATTTCTGGAAATATATTCAGGAATGATATGTGATTAGACTGGTAGAGACATGAGTAGAGAGAAAGGAATGGGATAGAGTACAGCGAAAGTTGCCAAGGGTGTATAGGTAGAGGCTACGGGAGGCGGTCAAAGTAAAGAGGAAAGGAAGGGCTAGTGGGAGAATTATAACAGAAGATAGCTATGGATTAGAGGAAGACGTTCATGGAGAGGGAGAGATGGAGGGCGTGCAAATAAGGACAGTAAAGATAGGAGGGGCAACGTACAAATTTGTGACTGTGTACGATAAGAATGGGATGGGAAGGGTTGAGGAAAGGTTGTGTGCAAAAGAAGGTATTTAGGAAGAAGAAAGGAATCGTGAAGCCGTGGTGGGGAAGGGAATGTAAACTGACGAAGAGAAAGGTGAAAAAGAAGTACAGGAAGTGGAAGGAAGGAACCGCGAAAAGGGAGGAGTACGTAGAAGTGAGGAAGGAGTTTAGGGTGATGTGTAAGAAGAAAGAGCAGAAAAAGGAAAAAGCGCTGGAAGAGGAGTTGAGAAGTGTTAAGACAGAATTGGACGTGTGGAAGATAATTAATACGTTTAGGAAACGTAGGGTGGGGATACGTGAGACGATAGGGAGCGACGAGTAGAGGATATTTTTAAAGGATTCATTTCAGGGGTCAGATACACGGAAGAGAGATGAGGTGATTAGAAGGACAAAGAAGGTAGATGGAGAGGAGCTGAATGACGAGGAGATAGAGAAGCAGATAAGGAAGATGAAAAAATCTAAGGCGGCAGGGCTGGACGGCGTCGAGAACGAAGCTTGGTTGTTTGGAAAAGAAGAGGTAAGGCAGCGGCTGAAGGGAATGGTGAACAAAGTATGTAGGGGGGAGGGATTCCCAAAAGGGTGGAGGGTGGAGGGGTCGAGCGCTGAAATATGAGGAGAAATTTTTGGAAAAGGGGGAAGTAAGCTGGTTAATGAGATTTGGTGAGAGAAGGAGAACAAACGTAGGAGTGCGAAGATGAAGGTAGAAAGGGAAAGGTAATTTAGAACGAATGGAATGCAAATGGATTAACTGAGAAGAATACACGAAGAAGGAAGGTATATGAGTTGGTTCAAAAGAATGGCCTTGAGAAAAAGAAACAGTAGGAGAAGAGAGAATAAGAGAGTCCAGGTTTAACGGGAACTATGTGTGGGGGGAGCACAATGTTTTGTGAGAAAGGAGAACAAGGAAGACAGGAACTTATAGAGAGAAGAGAATATATGAATTGTGCGGGAAGGGGGGTGCAAAAGTTAAGCATTAGTTGAAGGAATCTGAAGAGGTGGAAAGGAGTGGGATAAACATAGAGCTATTGTTGCATGAAACGGGGAACAAAAGGGCAGTAGCATGGGTGAAGTAGGTGTTGGATAAGACGGAGAAAAAGAGAAGGAAGGGGGAAGAGGATAGGAGATGGAAAGATTGCAAATAGGAGAGGAAGCAGAGGCTGGCAATGCGAGGCAAAGCGAGAAGAGAGCGAAAAGCGTGCGAAGCGAGGAGAAGTGCCGCGAGGAAGGTTAGGCTATAGAAGCGAGCGGATTAGTTATAAGGTGTGGATGGTTGTTAATTTTTAAGAGATAGCTGTAAGAAAAGTTTGTTAAAAACAGAAGTGTAAGCAAGTAAATTTTGTAATGCCAGCAGGCCGAAAAATAAACGTTTATCTACTACTATAGAAATTTTACCTTTTCCAATTAAAATGCAATTGTTTGGTTGATGATTCAACTATTTTGGTTAAAATTCGTCTTTTCTCGTTGAATCCAACTATTGTTTGTTAAATAAATGTTTGTTTTGTTTAAAATTTAATTGTTTTAATGACAATTCTTTCTTTTTAGAAAATTCATGCTGTAAAATAAAAAATAAACTATTACATTTCTCTTAAAAAATAGATCTTTTTTCTCATTCAATAATTTCATAGTAAAATGAAACTACTCTGTAGCGCCGATTTTGGGTCTGACGGTCGGTGGGAGGTAGCTTATTATAGCCTGCACCGCTTTTGTTTATTCACGCTCGAATTCATGCCTGAGTGAAAGCCGCAGACCCCGCGGCCCCCGCGCAGCTGCTGCTATACCTATCTGTGACACGGAGTCAACTCTCGGAAGGGCTATAGAAGGCAGGGCTATTGTAGAGTTTCAATGTATTTCAAAGATTCTCAATTATATAAATGTGTTTTCAAAATAAATAAATAAGTAGTAGGGCACCACCAATAGAAAATTCAAATGAGAAAGTCTGTGTCACTGAGGTTAGGGATATAATTAAAAAGTTTAAAACGGTGAGGCTGCTGTGTAGACCGTATGTGTAAGTATTAAATCGTAAAAATAACATTGGAAATTAGCAAATTCAGTTTATGAAAAAACGACAGAAGTTGCAATAAAGTGTTGAATAACAATTTTTTTAAAAGAATGCTCATCCAAAATCAGGATACAGAAAGAGTACTAGGTAATTTTAGGGATCCAAGCACAAACTATAAAGGAGATAAATTAGTTGGCTTATGCTTAGAAAGGGGTCTGTTTATTACAAATACTTAGTTTAGGCATATAATGATCCACATGTACACCTGGTCCAATGGAAATAGCCACAGTATACTTGACTTTGTTGTTGCGAGTGAAAGACTACGAGAGGTCGGAGATGGAAAAAAAGAACCAAGAAAACAAAACAAAAAAATATGAATTAAAATTGAGAACCTACAGACATCATTGTTAGATGTGCGATCGAAGTGTGTGGTACCGCGGTCGCAGGGAGAATGTCTGGTGATGTGTGATTGAATGATGAAATTCATGTTGCCCAAGAAGCAAAGAAAGAAGCTTGCTGGAGAACTTTGATCATCGCAAGTCTTTGCGATGAGGAAATAAATAAATGTATAAATTATTACACACCAAAAAAGAGGTTACTTAAACGATCAATAAAGAAAGTAATGATAAAATTAGAGCAGAAGAAGAGAAAAAAATACAAAATGACTTTGAAGGAAGCAAGAAACTGCTTTATAAAAAATTAAGGGAAATAGAAGTACAGAATATGTCAACATGAGAAATAGTAATAGGAAAAAGCTATTTGATGCAAACGGGGTACTAGACGTTTTCAGAGACTATTTTAGGCGACAATTCGGAGATGAAGCTATAGGACGCCACAACTGCGATGTAGAACACCATGCGTTAGAAAATTCAATTGAGAAAGTCTGTGTCACTGAGATTGGTGATATAATTAAGAACTAGAAAAACGGCAAGGCTGCCGAGGTGGACTGCATTAACTCTGAAATGCTTAAACACGGTGGCGAGTACATACCACATAGAATGTGCGAATTAATAAATTTATGTTTAGAGAAGGAAGACGTCCCAGACGATTAGAAAAAAGCGATTATCGTACCAATATACAAAAGAAATGGAGATAAAAGCGACTGCAATAATTACAGAGGGATTAGCTTATTAAGTACCGTAAGATATACTCAAAAATACTTATTCGTAGGGTAATGAAAATAACAGAAGTTAAATCTGTGTATTTGTTGACCTCGAACAAACTTTTGACAAGGTATATAGAAGTAAACTTTCGGAAGTCCTGAAAGAGTATTGAATTAATGGATGGCTGCTACGAGGGTAGTTCAATAAGTCCTTAGAATGAAGTATAAAAACCATTTTTTTTGGGTAAATTTTTTTTTATTTTTCAACATAATCTCCTTGGAGCTCT
>NC_046662.1:19083779-19096702 GCF_010883055.1 Belonocnema kinseyi | reverse complement strand
AGTCACAAATCGACGAAAAAATTCCTCACGATTCCGACTTATGCGCGCCAAAAGAGCCTCAGAGGCGACCACTCTATTGCGTTTATTCTCAGCTGAGAGCATGTTCTGTAGTGCGAGAAACACCCAGAGCTATCGCACTTTTCGTATCAACGTCTGCGAAACCATGCCGAACTACTCCAAAAAAGGGGCTATGCAAGCGGAATGTCTACTTTAACACAGCTAGAACAAGCTAGCAACAAAGAAAGAGAGGCGACACTAAGACCAACCGCGGGCAGGCATCCGATAGAGAAAGGACGATGCTTTATGACCCCGAGAAACATCAACGCATAGGATTCTCTAAACCCTGAAGATCTGGCTGAAATGGATGACGAGCTTCGTGGATATTTTTCCGAAGCATCCGACCTCTGGGCTATCAATTGTTGTGTGTATAATGCAGCGAGAGTTTTGGCCGATGCGAACCGTAAAACAAAACCAACGGTTGATCATAAGACCAAAAGACGAATGCATCAATTCGCCATAAAGATAGGCTGGGCAAGACAGAACGCGTCCCGCATTCAGTGTGTGATTGACCACATCACATCTAGCAGGAATTTTACCTCCAAGGTTAGAAAGCTTGCGCGCGAACTCCGGATTCGTTATCACACACTTAACAAGTCAAAGCTGCTGACCATCAGGCAGCATATTGTTGAGAGAATACGGATACCATCTGACGATAATAGAAGTCTAGAGCGGAGAGAGAGAGGGTCAGAAAAAATCAACAGTTTCTCTCTGACTCATCTCGACTCTTCCAAGACCTTCAAGTTACTGTCGACCACCCGCCCAAACCAGAGGAAGTCGAAGTATTTTGGAAGGAAATATACGAAGTGCAGCTTAGACTGGACGAAGACTCAGAAAATATAAATAGCTTCAAGGAGCTGCGTGATGCCATCATAACACCTGATGAAGAATGCCCACCCATCACTACCGAACAGTTGAAAAAAGTATTAAGAGGGACGAAGAACTATTCCGCTTCGGGACCAGTCGAAAGAGCCAATTCCGGAGTGGTTGGTAGAAGGGCGCACAATATTCCTGCCGAAAATAGGCAACTTAGCTGACTTGAAGAATTACAGGCCAATCACTTATCTGAACACACTGTGTGATATATTTACAGCTCTCCTAAATGATAGGATTGTTCGGACGATTGAACCTGTGTGGCAAAAAATGTATGAACAACAAGGCTCAAAGAAAGGCGTAACGGGATGTCGAGAGAACCTGCTCATCGGTAGATCTGTCTACCTACATCTGTCTTTTGGAAAATCATAAAGGTTCATCCGCAAATCGTGAGGTGTATAGAGAGATGGATGCCACTTTGGAAAACCAGATTTACTATCTCATCTGGAAAAAATCGTGTGACAACTAACAAGATCACCTTTCAGAGAGGTGGCTTTCAGGGCGACACCATGAGCCCACTCCTCTTTTGCCTAACATTATTGACACTATCTCTAGCACTTCGCCATTCCGACAGGTACTTTTGCGGCAAACCTGAAAATCGAGAGTACAAGGTCACTCATGTATTTTATATGGAAGATCTTAAGATCTATGCTAGGGATAGTCGAACGATATACTAAGGAAATTGGAATGGAATTTGGATTAGACAAATGCGCCAAGGTTTATTTGAAGCGAGGAAAACTGAATGGTATCCCTGAAGACCCTGAGCTCGTCGATAGATTTATACATACCTAGGCGTGCCACAGAGCCGCATTCAGGATGTGACATCTATAAAGGATACTCTCCGAAGCAGATACAAACGTCTCATCCGGCAGATTTGGTCTTCCGAACTGTCGGCGAGGAACAAAATATCTGCAACGGACATGCTTGCCGTCCTGGTAGTATTCGATTCATCTGGAGTGGTTCCATGGACGAAAAACGAGCTCAGATCCCTTGATATCGGGACACGAAAGGTTACGCACATGACCAAAAGCAAGCATCTTAAGTCTTCTACAGCTTTCCTTAAATCATCCGAATTGAAGTTTGGTACGGAGGGTTTCATTTTGGCATGGAAAGAATGTGTCATTTCCACCTTAACGTACCATCGTCACATTTTGAACCAAGACATTCTTGATGATAGCTGCAGGGCGTGCCATGCACACCCCGAGCATTTAGCTCATATGCTATCTAGTTGTCCAACTCACGCGGGAACGACCACCATGCAAAGGCCAAATGCGTCCCTGAGAGTGTTTTATTACCACCTCCGTCACTCTTACGGCATTAACCTTAATATCGCTCCTGTAAATTCTCCGAGGGAAATCGAGTCAATTTTCCAGAATGAGAAGTGCCGCATATACTGGAACTTTATATTCTCGACAATTGTTTCTGTAGCACACTCGAGACCTGACATGTTTTTTCTTGAGTTGAATTCTTAGCTAATCAGTTAAAATTTAAGGAGCCATTCATAAAATACGTAAAACATTTTTCAGGAATTATTTGTTTTGAATTGTTCAATTTAAAAAAAAATTATTTTTCGAATTTAAAATAACAATAACTGAAATACAATCATTAATCGATAAAAATATTTTTTGAAATTCTGCATGGTATTTTTTTTTTTAAAATTATTCTTCTTGTAACTTAACAAAAACTCACATCGTTCAGCAAAGGAAAAAAGTTCTGTTAAATATCAAATGAACTTTTTTTAAAATTAAAAATGTGATTTTCAGATGAAATAATGAGTTTTAATTATTAATGAATTAATGAATTTTTTGAAATTATGATGGACAGAATTGACAGAGATCCTCTTTTCTTGTACAATACAGTATTTTCAGATGAATCTATTTTCACTTTAAAAGGTAAAGTTAACAGGCCAAATTCTAGATATTTTCCCCACACAAATCCTGATTGGATATCGGTGAGTCACACAAAATATCTACAAAAGATTAATGCTTGGGCCGGTATCTTGAATGATACATTGATAGGCCCTTTCTTCATCGATGGAAATCTCAATGCTCGTGCATATGAAGAGCTTCTCAGAAACCAAATTGTACCAAGAATAAGGGAGATTACAGGCGAAAATTTTCAAAATATTTGGTCCCAGCAGGACGGAGCAGCGGCTCATTACGGTAGGGAGGTTCGAGCATATTTGGATACTCAGTTCCCTCCAAGGTGGATTGGAAGAAGGGGTGAAATGGAGTGGCCTGCTAGATCTCCTGATCTGACGCCTCTCGACTATTTTCTTTGGGGTTATTTAAAGAGCAAAGTATTCTCAACGCAACCGCAAAGCTTAGACGAATTGCAGAATCGGATTCTGCAACAGGCTACTTTGACTCACGCTAATCAAGCACCCCGAAACGTAAGAGGCAAGGGGACTCACGCTAACCAAGCACCCCGAAACGTTAGAGGCAAGGGGACTCACGCTAATCTAGCACCTAAAGGGAACAGAATTTTCTACGTCCACGTCATTGTTCATGGTTAATGCTAAACGTAAACGTAAACTGCTTGGAAAAAACCTTGAAAAAACCTTGAAGATCATCACCAAAATCATTACAGAGCTCACCAATGAATTTCTCGTTGAAATTTACTTCAGGAATTACACTGACCTCTTGGAAAACTTTGTCAATTTCAAATAACCTCTAACTGACCTTGAACGTTACAATTGACATATGACTTAGGTACGTACCTGAACGTAGAATTTCCCGCTCTATCGATTGCAGATGTAAAAAGGGGGTTTCCATAAAAAAACAAAGTTTACCTTCAAAAAGCCATAAAGGTCAACTTCAAGGTCAACATGAAGGTCTCCATTGCATTCCTCGTTGAAATTTACTTCAGGAATGACCTTCATTTTTTTAAAAAATATTTTACCTGAGGAAATACCCAACCGTCCCGGGACTTTTTAGACACCCAGTATGAATATTTTGCTAAGTCATGTTTCGAAACTGAACAAAAGTGGCCAGCAATTAGGCCTACTCGCCTGTACCATTAAGCTGTTATTGACGTAAAAAAAGTGCAACTTCCATCTTTGTACTAATGTCATACAATGTCATATAATTATATGAGTTTTTTAACGTAAAAGTAGTATTCATGATGCACGTCTCTAAAAACAAACATCTGCGTCAGTCTTTAATATTATATTTTTTATATACCATAACAATAAACGATGTGTAATTGTATACCCAATAAGATTAATATTATTGGTATAATTCACTTTTTTATAAATTTGAATTATTTACTCTAGAACAGGAATTTTTGTTAAAAATTATAATTTTTACATTAGGACAGGGAGTTTCCGTAAATAGTTATAATTAGACTTACAACAGGGAGTTGTGTGCCCTGAAAAGTTTCGTTCGAAAATGTTATTACATTTCGCGAAAATTTTGGAGCAATTTTTTTTCGTTTGAGGAGCAAGCTTTTTCAAATTTGGACGGTGATAAAAAATTGCAATTTTCAATTTAAAATGAAGTGAGCATTTACTTTCCGCTTCAAAACTCCGACTGCATGTGCGCATAGTTTTTGAATAGATTTCAAGATTTTTCAAAGATTTCAAAGATATTTAAAGGATTCTATTATCATCTAAAAATGTTGCTAAGTCTGGCTTCGAAACTGCGCCAAGGTGGCCAACAAAGTTAACTTACCTGTACCATTAAACTGATATGGATTTAAAAGATGGGGAAATTTTCATCTTTATTCTAATGCCATAAAATGATGTGGGTTTTTTAATGTAAAAATAGTATTAATGGTAAACGTCTCTAAAAACAAATATCTGCGTAATTCTTTCATATTATATTTTTTATGTAAGGATAGTGAAGGATGTGGTGGAAAATAATAATGAAGAATGATACACGAGAAGATTAATATGATTTATATCATTTACAATTTTGTATCAATTTAAATTAGTTACTTTAGAACAGGAATTTTCTTTAAGAATGATCATTTTTATTAGAGAAGAGGGTTTTTTTTCTTTTAATTACTAAAAGTTAGATCATTCACTAAAAATTTCATTAAATTTCACAGAGAACCTTTTAAATCTGTTAGATCTGAAATCCTCGAAAATGTTATAAAATCCCTCAAAAATCCTTCCAACTATTTTTAAATCTTGGAAATCTTCTAAAATCCCTTGAAATATTTTTTAATGTTCTAAAATATTATAAATCCTATGAAACCTTTTCAAATCAAAATTATCCCACAAAAACTTTACTAATAATACTACTATTTCGAAAGAAATTAAAAACTGTACCTTAATTTTTTGTTCCAAATCCTCAGAAATCGGCATTTTGTTTTAAATTTTTGAAAATATTTACAAGTTTAACATTATTTTTAGAACTTTTGAATATCTTTTAAACTAACTCGAAGTTTTTCTAAAACTTCATAATATTCCAAAATAAAAAAATTCATTTTAAAAATGTTCATATCCTTTTTCGAAACTTTTAGAAATCATTTAAAAATTTTGAAAATCTTTTTGAATTTCCTTTTAGAATTCATGTTTCAAAATAAAAAGTAATATATAAGATAGATTTTTTCCAGAAAGACGAATTTTCAACGAAATAGTTACATTTGCAGCTGAAAAGATTATTTTTCAACTAAAATGACAAACCTGCATACAAAAATTGTTTAACAAAAAAGATCGAGTTTTAACCAAGTTGTTGAATTTTCAACCAGACAATTTAATTTTGTACCAAATACATTAATTTGCAACGAGGAATATTAATTTTCTACGATCAAAGAGACATTAAAAAAAAGGTGCATTTTCAACTGAAAAAGATGCAATAGTAATAGATGTTCGTTTTGTCGACCAAGGTAGAAGTTAATAAAATGTGTGGAAGTTTTTGGTCAGTAGTCAGACAAAATTTCACACTTTTGTTGAACAAGATGCATTTTTAAACAAAAATGGAATAGCTAAATGTCCAGCTTAAAAAGGAATTGAAAAAAAATTATTGTCTCCAAAATAGTTAGATCTTAAACAACAACAAACAATGGATTTTTAGAAAACTTCATTTGGATTTCACAAAAAAAAAATCGAATTTTTTACAAAATATCTGAATCATCAACAAAAGAAATTAATTTGCAGCCAAACAATTGAATTTCTATCCGGAAAAGTAAAATTGCTATATCAAGAGAATAATTTTAAAAAATCTTTTAGACTCACCATAATTATTCCAAAATACATATTTTTCAAAATTTCAAAAAATCTTCTAAATCTTTCAGAACTTAGATTTTGTTGGATATATTTTCAATTTTTTAATTATATTTGAATTTTTTAAACCCTTCTATATAAACCTTCTAAATATTTTGAAGTTTTTTCACCATATTTAAACCATTTCGCACAAATTTCTAAGCCTTTTGAATATCTTATAAAACTATGATATTTTTCCCAAAACATTTAACAAATTATGCATGATTATCTAAGAAAATTATCCTAAAATCATATATAAATTGACTCGAATTTTTCATAAAATTTTGAAAAATCTTCTACACTCATCTTCGAAACTTTAGGAAATCATCTAAAATATATGAAATCTTTTTCAATTTGCTCTTAAAATTCATTTTTCAAACTAAAACATCATTTGAAATGTCCCCAGGAATATCAAATTATTTTTTTTTAGTTCTCTTGAATCTTTCAAGATTTTCAAAAGCTTCTTTTAACAATTTTTTAAAAATATACATTTCTTTTTATGTTGTTCCTTTTAACCTTCTCCAGAGTAAAATAAAAATTGTTCCCAGAAATTTTATTGTCAGCATCAGTCTTTTTTGTATACCAGTGCCAACAGTGCATACGTTTAGTAAATTCTAATATTTTAAATTTTAGTCCATAATGCAATTTTTCTCATCTCGTTAAAAGTGTGGAAAAGTTTACAAATTATAATTTATCAGCAAAATGTTACAAATAAAATTATTTCCTATTATCCAAATATCATTTACAATTAAAGTTTTCTTCTTTATCAAACATGTTTAGAAAGATTTAGAAATAAATAATAACATAAAATGAAAATACTTATATAGCATAGTCATATATCACAACCTATCAGCTTGTTGACAACAATGTATGCGAGATCTCGTGGTTATATTGTTTAAAGAAACAAACATTCAAATTTCAGGTTAATTCCAGGTTTTTTTATTTTTATTTAAATCCCCAGATATTTTTTGGTTTTTTCGGTTTTCAGACACCATAAGATAGGATCTAAAATAACTTTACATTTGTAAAAGAAAATATAATTTAAATACTTTAAATCGGAAAAAATTAAAAGATAAATTAGTAAAACTTGAAATATTAAAAGCACTTTGAGTTGTTGAATAGCTTCATTAATCGCAGAAGAAAAGCAAAGGTTGATGTTAATGGCATTATTGGCTAACTTTAGAATTTCAAATAAAAAATGGGGAAATAGATAACAGATTTGTTATCGTGGCGCTTTTACCAAGCTTCTCTTATAACTTCTTCAGATAAATTAAAAATATTGAGCAGGGATTTTTTTAATAAGCGGGATTAAAATTATTTTTTAAAATATCCCATTGTTCTTAAAAATTAGCTATTATAAAACAAAATTCGACTTTAACGAACCGTAACAAAATATCCCCTCCCCATTACTTTAGGTAATTATTTGTTTCCAGAAATAATACGATCTCAGTCTTGAAACTAATGGAGATTTTTTGTATCTAAGCTAATACATGCTTTACAGGATGAAAACAACATTTTCAATATTCCCTTATTTTTGCTTGACCATTTTGCTATTTCCCTGACCATTAACATTTAAACACAGTACCCTCCCACTTATCGCAAAAGTCTGGGATTGGGAATCACGTTCTGTGAGTTCCCCCATCACATTAAAAATGTTTTCCCCTTGCGCTTTATCCTCATATCTGATTGGTTGAGAAAATCGAATTTATTCAAAGAAAAGTTAATTTAAAAATTTGACAGTTGAGTTACAACGTAGCAGAGAAAATTAAGAGGTTATTGTGCTAATTTTACATAATAATCCTAAAAAACATTCTGGTTTGTTACAAGTTTTATGCAGAAGAATAATAAAAATTTGAGAACTTTGGATTGACGTGTAATTGTTTCTATATAAATTAAATTGTATAGAACTTGCAATTGTCTAGAATTGATAGCCATTGATAAATTGAAACTAACTGATTAAATAGGTTACATTGAATGTCAACAATTTTTGAAAAGTCGGTAGTGGGATCAAAGCAAGTAGGGGAAGTCGTGATTGGTGGCAGTGCGATAAGTGGAAGTGTACTGTACCAGCATTTGGATCTTGTAATATTTTCAACATGGGATCTTTTATCAACACTACGCAACAATGTTCCAGATACAAATTTAAAATTTTCAAAATCATTTATTTAATTAAAACTGACCTTGCTACCATAAAGGATTAAAAAAAAAAGAATACTTGAATCTTCAAAAAAGTAATTAAATTTTCAACAAAAAAGTGTAATTGATATTTAAACCTGAAAAGATGAAATTTCATTAACAAAAAGGAATTTTAAAAGCAAACAGACGAATTTTTAATAACTGAACATTTTTCAAACATGAAAGGAAAAAATGATCCCCTAAATTGTTGAAGCTTCAAGCCAAAAAACGAATTTTCTCTACAAAAATTGAATTTTCAACTAAAAGGTGTTAATTTTGAGCAAAAACTATTATTTTCAACAAAATAGTTACATTCTCAATCATAGAGAAAAACCTTCATATGAAATTTTTTTAAAGAATTAGTTAAGCTCTTATCCACGCAGTTAAATTTTCAATAAAAAATATCAATAATAAAATAGTTCAACTTTCAACCAAAGATATGGATTTTTAAATAAAAATATGAATCTTGAACAAAAAATGATTTTTCAAAAAAGATATTTAACTAAAATTGTCAAACAAAGCTTTTGAATCATCAAGCAAAGGAGATTGATTTTTCGTCAAACAGTTGCATTTTTATCTCGATTTGTATCCAGAAATATGAAATTTCTACTAAAAAAATTTCAGTTTGACTTTTCAACATCAAAATATGAGTTTTAAGAAAAAAGTAAATGTTCTACGAAATAGTTTAATTTGCAAGTAAAGAGGATAACTTTTCATAAGAATCGTTGAATTTTCAAACAAAAAATATTCTTTGACTTTTCAAAACCGAAATACAAATTTCGTGCTATATTTTTAGTAAAAAATTAAATTTTTAACAAAAGAATCAGATTTGCCAACAAAATTGGTAACATTTTCTAACAAATAAATTAACTTTTAATTAAAATCATGCATGAACAATAAAAAAATATTTAAAAAAATAGAATTTTTAACCCAAAACATAAATTTTCTACAAGAGAATTTTCAACATTTCAAGATTTTCAATAAAGAGATGACTTCCAACCGAAAGATTGAATGTCTTTAAAAATAAATTCGTTTAAAAAATGAAATAGTTAAACTTATAGTTAATAAATTTAATTTTCAATGCGAAAAATCTAATTTCCAATCAAAGAAATACAATTTCAACGAAAAAGGTTAATATCCCACCAAAAAAGATTAATTTTTAAAGAAATACATGAATTTTTAATCAAATATTTTACTTTTTAGTAGAATTTTGAACCTAGTGGTTCAATTTTAAGACAAAAAGGTTAATTTTTTATCAAAGAATATAAAATTTAAAAAAATCGATGAATTTTTATCTAAACAGGATTATCTTAAATAAACAATAAAATGGGGTAATTTTCAGTTAGAGGGATATGTGTTCAAGGAAATAAAATAGATTTGTTAATGTAATACATTAATTTTTTAACCAGACACATGAATTTTGAACCAAAAAGATTAATTGTCTATAAAAAAGAATTTCGACCATAAAATTAGTTAAATTTTTAGTTAAAAAAATTGATTTTCACTTTTTAAAAAGTAATTTTCAACCAAATATATAATTCTTCGACCACAAAAATAAGTTTTTCTTTATCAAAAAAAATAAATATTTGAAACAAAATAGATAAATTTCCAATTAAAAAAGATAAATTTACAGCAATAAATAGAATGGCTTAATTTTCAGTCAGAGAAATGAATTTCAAAGCAAATAAAATAAATTTTTAGCGAAATAGTGACATTTTTATTGAACAAATGAAATTTCTACTAATAATATTAACTGCCTATAAAACAAATTTAGTTTAATTTTTAGTTAAAGAACTTAATTTTCAATAAAAAAACTTCTTTCCATCCAAAACAATAAATTTTCTAACAAAAATGAATAATTTTTAACAAAAGACATGAATTTTCAACCAAATATTTTAATATTTAATGAAATTTAGACCCCTAATAGTTGAATTTTCAACGAAAAAAGTGAATTAATCACCACAAAAGACAAAGTTTCAACGAAATACAGAAATATTCAAACAAGTAGTAGAATTTTCAACTGAAGAAGATTGATGTTCAAACAAACATGATATAATTAAGTTTTTAGGTGAAAATTAATTTTAAACGAGATAATAAATTTAAAGCTGAAGCCATGAATTTCGCACCAACAAGAATTAATTTCTAACCAAAAAGATTTGTTTTTAACAAAATACATGAATTTTTAACCAAGTAGTTGAATTTTCAACTTAAGAAAAACAAATGTGAAAAAATATAGTAGTTAAACTTTCAGTTAACAAAATAATTTTTTTTCAGTTAGCAAAATTGTTAAATTTTAAAGAAGATTTTTCAACTAAAATTATCATTTTGCAGTCAAACTATGCAAAATACTAAAAGGCGTGTAACAAAATTTTGCATAGAAAAATATTCAATATTTTGTGATAAATCACTTTTTTATAGGATTCGTTGTTCTGGTTTTTAATCGAAACATAATTAAATTAAAAATTTAATTTGCGGACTATATAGCTCGTGTTGTTTTTCTGGCAGAGGCGTAAAAGGTTAGAAGGGTTTGGTGTGCTCGGCGATTTTCTTCTTTCGAAAAAAATGGAGCAAAGCGTTTGCATTAAATTTTGTGTGAAAAATGGAATCCAGTGCTCTAAAATTCTTGAAATGTTGACAGCTCGTCAACAACAGATGAAAATGTTCAAGCAGTGGAAGAAATGGTGTTGAAAAATCGCCAAATTACCATCAGAGAAGTTGCTGAAGATGTTGGCATATCGGTTAGCTTATGCCATGCTATCTTTTCGGATGTTTTGGGCACGAGACGTGTGTCAGCGAAATTTGTTCCAAAACTCCTTAGTTTTGATCAAAAGATCCATCGCATGACCATCGCTCAGGGGATGTTGAATGAAGTCAATAATGATCCTCAGCCTCCATATTCACGGGATTTGGCCCCCAGTGACTTTTTTCTTTTCCCAAAACTGAAGAGACCCATGAAAGGACATCGATTTTCAACGATTGAGGAGATAAAAACTGCATCGCTGAAAGAACTCAAGGCTATACCGCAAAATGATTATCAGAAGTGCTTCGATGATTGGAAAAAGCATTGGCACAAGTGTATTATATCTGAGGGGGATTACTTTGCAGGGGACAACACAAATATTGAGGAATAAATTAATATTTTTTGAGAAAACCATAAAGTCACCTTATTTTTTGAACACACCTCGTATATCGGAATTGTCACATTATGATAGCGTAAAATCGTTATATCGTACATTGCAAGATTTTAATTATATTATTATTTTATTATATTATATATACGAGAGTTCTAGTAGTGTCCAAACGATGTTAGTACATTATAATATCCTATAACTTTTTATAAAAAGCTCCGGAACCTGCTTGTACGTTATCATATTGCCCTTTATTTCAAAGCAGAGGTTTTGCGATATCATTGTGCGATATCTTTTTCTCCGTGTACGAAAAAAAAAATGAATGGACCAAAGTTGTTCGCCCAAAAAGGATCGTACAAAATAAGATTAAAATTCAAAAAATGAAATTGTTGGGAAAAACGACATAGGTAAAAAAATAAATATAAAGATAAAAGGTTTCCAACCAAAAATAATCTACACATTTTTTATAACCTCTTGTTATCAAAATATATTGAAAATAAAAAAAAATCACATTGTTTGCGAAAAAATATATTTTGCAGTCAAATTTGTATTAAAGTATCTCAATAAATTCAATAAAATGAAAAGTATTCTTAGCGCTACTTACCTTGCCGCTCTTCCCCCACCACTAACCAATTTTTCAGTTTATTCCGCGAGAGAATAAGTGCTCACCATGTTTTGGAACCAAATGTGAGATAACTACTTCCACAATAAGTATTCTGAAAATCGGAAAAATTCGAATCAAGTACCACGCATCAGGGTCTTGTAAGGTTCTTGTAAGGGAATTCTTTAAACCCTATTTATTATTCATTAAATATGTATTTAGCAGTCAAGTTTGTCTGGAGTGATGGGAATTGATTAACCAAGTAGGAAAATATCGATAGTGTTCAAGTTTTTCATTGTACAGGTCAGACATAGTAAGTCCATAGTTGCACGGCGTGGTTCTCATAATATGAGATACCTGTGGCTTTTATAACACTGGGACTGCGCGGGGGAAATTGCTTACAAAAGTGTTTGTGACTACTGCAAAAACTAAATATATCTAAATAGCAGTAAATTTATACTTCGGAAACATAGAATGAAGTTCTTCATTAAAAATAATACTTTATTTTGCAATTTATTAGCTTTTTCCTGGGTTATCTCATATTATGAGAATAGTTTGACGAGTTTGGAAATAGCACTTTTTAACATATTTTGTATTTTCAGCATAAAAAAAATTTGTGATAAAATTTTTTATTTGAGCTTCTTCTGACAAACTGAATTTCCTTTAAAATGACCTATATTATTTTTAATTTCAGTACATAGAATTCCGGCAATCACGCCAACGGAGTTGGTATCTCATATTTGGGTACTCTCCTCTACTCTTGTTATTGAAAAATTTTTCATTCTCGAATTTTAATTTGTTTACGGAAATAAAAAAAAAGGAAGGTGAATGTGCGTTTTACCTGTCTTGTATGCACAGACACAAAACAAATTGCATGTCT
>NC_046662.1:19078304-19083679 GCF_010883055.1 Belonocnema kinseyi | reverse complement strand
TTGACTTTCATAAACAAAAATTCAAGAAGTAATTCATATTTTGCCTATGCAGTTAAAGTTTTAATTAAAAAATATCAGTTTCGAACAAAATTGTCAAACTTTTCACTTTTAAACCTCTAAACTCTTAACTTTCAACGTTTCAACATCAAAATGTAAGTTTTAAATCAAAAGTAAATTTTCTATGAAATAGATGAATTTCCTACACGAAAAGACTTTCTATATCAATATTTGATTAATTCTATATGTATAATCAAAATAAAATGTAAGAATTTAGGGATAATTGGGGTAATGCTATAAAGATTCCTACTATAATAAAAGATGATGGTATTTCTTTATGTATTATTATAAACTTAAGCGAGCAAAAATTAGCATTCACGTTTAAAAAAAGCCTTATTTATTGTTTGAAAGTGGTGAGTGTGAAAAACTGCTAATGGTCAATAACAAGTTTTGTCAAAAATATCGCCAACACGTTTTACGAAACATAAGTTTTAAGAAATGTACGAAATTTTAGTATTCTTAAATAAGAATGTGTGATAAAATGAGTACCGCTAGTAAATATCTGTAACCAGGATTTGCGAGAATTCTAATACTATACTAAAAACGCCCGAAGGCTTCCGAGCTATTCTGTCTATAGCCGAGCTCACGACGATCACACTGAACGACTATACTGGACTCATGACTTGGGATTCCCCGCCAAATCTCTTCAATGATGCGTCTGTTTGTAGTACAAAAATGTTCGTGACTAGTGAAATTTAAATTAAAGTTTAAACCAATTTTAATTTCGAAATTTTTTATTTAAACTTTCAATAATTTAAACATATAAAATAGAAGCTTTTAGCACTTTTTAATTGAAAAATTTTAATTAAATGTAATTAAACTGCAAAACTTAAACCTTTAAACCTTGATAAATCGAATTGTTTAAAGATCTCTGGTTAAAAAATATGAATTCGCGCTATCGTTTTAAATTCTCTAAATTAAAACTAATCCTCAATTTCAACTCGCATTAATAAAAATGTGAAGGAATAAACATGACCCTATTCCAACTCAATAAAAACGTAATAAAAAAAAGTTTCTTTGGAAAATATAGATTGCAATGAATTTAGATCAAAGCCCGGTATAAAACATCCAAAATCTCATTTGAATTTTTATCAAAAATAAATTAATATCTTTTAAATTAATTTCAGAACATAAAACAAATAAATACGATCGACCCTAATGTTAAGTGAAAGACGATTTCTTTCAAAAAACAGAAAAGATATGATCTAACTATATAAAAAAAGGAGCGCCTCTTCCTATTTCGAAAAACTTTATAAAACAAATTCCCTTCCTTCTAGTTCTATAAAAACGGTAAAAATAAAAAAAAAACTATTTTGAGTTAAGAAAAAATTGAAAATCAACACTTCCTCTCCTCCGACCCAATAAAAATAAATATTGTTTAATTATCCTCTTCTAATTTATGAAAAGCGAAAATAAAAAATTCTTTCTTCAAAGACAATAAAAATCTTGCGAAAAAATTGCCTCATCCAATAAAAGAAACTGTATCTCTTCCGACTCAATAAAAAGTTTACAAATATAAAATGTACTGCCAATTCACAAAAATTGGAATTTTCTATATTTTTTTAGTATGCTCTTCTAATTCAGACAAAAAAACGAAAATAAAAATATCTTTTCTCAAACACAATAAAAATGTTGAAAATAAAAAATTGACCTCTTGCAATTAAAAAAAAAAAACAATATCTCTTTCAACTCAATAAAAACTTTAGAAATATAAAATTTACTGCCAATTTAACCAAAATTATAATTATATCATTTTAATGTTGATAAAAATGTTGAAAATACAATACTTCACATTTTTCCGCACATTAAAAATGTAAACCTAAAAAGTTCCTTTTGCAATTGGAAAGAAATTAAATACCAAATTAATTCTATTTTTTTTCAATTTTGGTCGTTTCAAATTAATAATTTTCAATTGTTACTTAACTTTACAATAACAATTGTAACGTTAAAAGCTTGAATGTTGCACTCTGAAATTTTTACCATTTAAGGCTTTCTATTTCAAACGATTCAGTTTCAAATTGTTTACTTTTGAATATTTGATGTATAATTGCTCATTCAGACATTTTATTAATTAACCATTTTCGATCTGAATGGGTTAAAAATGTAATAATTTCGACTGAAACAATATTTGAATAGGATTTTAAATGAAATGAAATCATTTCATTAATAAATATATTAATTTTAAGTTATTTTCACATTAAAATTAGTTTATAAAGTTTGAATCAGACATTTTGATTTTCTTAATTATTAGGGATTTCACATTGAAAAAGTTAAATTTTCAACGTAAAAATATTTAAATTGTTTAAATTAAAAACGATTTAGCAACATATTGTAAAATAATATATTTTTCAATTTTTAAAACTCGAAATACAGTTTAGTTTTAAAAACTATTAATTGATTGATATAGTTTTATTATTAAATTCTTTCGATTAAAAATTTATGTTTAGGAATTACGACATAAATCAAAAAATTGTAGACTAAAAGATTTTTGAATTAAGCGCTGTAAATTAAATGATGTAGTAATTAAAACAGTTAATAACTAAACTTAACATTTAAAAAAAAGTTGAAATCGAATTTATTCCTAATTCAATTCTATTATGCGATATGATATTTTTGATATTCCAAGTGATTTGATAGATGCTTCTTCTAAAAACTTGTGAAATTCCTTGTGAATAAATAAATTCACAATCGTACTCATTGCTCGGCTTTTTTCGGTCTCAAAAATTCCCGGCCATTTCCCGGTTTTCGGTCCAGCGTCTACCCCACAAAAATGATAAGTTAACAAAGCTCCAGATATAGAGTATTGGGAAGATAAAATTCAGTAAATGATAGCTAGTGTTATTTGACGAAAAATGTTGTTATAGGATTATTTCCTTCAAAACTTAGAGACTAGAAAAGTCGTGGTACCTAAAAAAAAATTGAATTACGTTCTGCGCCTGCTCTGAGAGTAATTGAAATATTTGAAAATTAAATTTGGGTCGAAAATTCAGAATTTAGCAGGTTCACATTGCCATATTTATTATTTTATTTTAATTACTTTGAATAATGAATAATTAATCTATATTATTTTCATCTTAATTTTGAAGTGAAATGTTCAACATTTTTGTCTTTTATAATTGCACATTTTTCAGGAGGTTCGGACAGAATTTCTTCCTGAATATATTTGACAGAAAATATGAATAAATATGATCCGCATTTTAAGCAACTTTTAAAATAGTAAAAAACAATTTATAGAAAATAATGAGGATGCTCATTTCTCTCGTAGGCTCAAGTAGGTTAGAGTTCAATATATTAAAGGCATTTTTCGTTAAGAGTTTGATTCTTTTATTGGTAATTATAACTTTCTCAAAAGCTTGTACCATTTGGAAATTTCTTGTCCTTCTATAAAGTTACTTTCATAAATTAAGAAACACTATTTAATTTTAAATACAGAAGTTATACAGTTTCTATACAGTTATATATTTATAAGGACCAAAAAGAATAATTTGTATAGGGCAGATATTTTTGAAAATATTCTTTTTTGGACCATGCTTTATTTATTCATATTTTTTTATCACTGTTAGTAAACTTAGTTAACCAATATTTAACCATTCACAAATAAATAAATATTAGTTAACTATATTTAACTATATTTCTAAAGTTTGTATTGAGTTGAAAGAGATATTGTTTTTTTTTTTTAATTGCAAGAGGTCAACTTTTTATTTTCAACATTTTTATTGTGTTTGAGAAAAGAATGTTTTATTTTTGTTTTTTTTTCTGTCTGAATTAGAAGAGAATACTAAAAAAATATAGAAAATTCTAATTTTTGTAAATTGGCAGTGCATTTTATATTTGTAAACTTTTCATTGAGTCGGAAGAGATACAGTTTTTTTTATTGAAAGAGGCAATTTTTCCCCAAGATTTTTATTGTGTTTGAAGAAAAAATATTTTATTTCCGTTTTTCACAAATTAGAATAGGATAATTAAAAAATATTTATTTTTATTGAGTCGGAGAAGAGGATGTGTTGATTTTCAATTTTTTCTAAACTCAAAATAGTTTTTTTTATTTCTGCGGTTTTTATAGAACTAGAAGGAAGGGAATTTGTTTTTTAAAGTTTTTCGAAATAGGAAGAGGCACTCCTTTTTTTATATAGTTAGAACATATCTTTGCTGTTTTTTGAAAGAAATCGTCTTTTAATTGACATTAGGGTCGATCGTATTTATTTGTTTTATGCTCTGAAATTAATTTAAAAGATATTAATTTATTTTTGATAAAAATTCAAATGAGATTTTGGATGTTTTATACCGGGCTTTGATCTAAATTCATTGCAATCTACATTTTCCAAAGAAACTTTTTTTATTACGTTTTTATTGAGTTGGAATAGGGAAATGTTTTATTCCTTCACATTTTTATTAATTCGAGTTGAAATTGAGGATTAGTTTTAATTTAGAGAATTTAAAACGATAGAGCGAATTCATATTTTTTAACCAGAAATCTTTAAACAATTCGATTTGTCAAGGTGTGAATGTTTAAGTTTTGCAGTTTAATTACACTTAATTAAAATTTTTCAATTAAAAATTGCTAAAAGCTTCTATTTGATATGTTTAAATTATTGAAAGTTTAAATAAAAAATTTCTAAATTAAAATTGTTTTAAACTTTAATTTAAATTTCACTAGTTACGTACATTTTTGTACTACAAACAGACGCATCATTAAAAAGATTTGGCGAGGAATCCCAAATAATGAGCCCAGTACAGTCGGTCAGTGTGATTGTCGTGAGCTCGGCGGTTCTCATTTTATTACACATTCTTATTTACCAATACTAAAATTTCGTACATTTCTTAAAACTTATGTTTCGTAAAATGCTTACTTTTGGCTATATTTTTGACAAAACTTGTTATTGACCATTATCAGTTTTTCACACTCACCACTTTCAAACAGTAAATAAGACTTTTTCTAAACGTGAATACTAATTTTTGCTCGCTAAAGTTTATAATAATACATAAAGAAATACCACCATCTCTTACTATAGTAGGAATCTTTATAGCACTACCCCGATTATCCCTAAATTCTTACAATTTATTTTGATTATACATATAGAATTAATCAAATATTGATATAGAAAGTCTTTCCGTGTAGGAAATTCATCTATTTCATAGAAAATTTACGTTTGATTTAAAACTTACATTTTGATGTTGAAACGTTGAAAGTTAAGAGTTTAGAGGTTTAAAAGTGGAAAGTTTGACAATTTTGTTCGAAACTGATATTTTTTAATTAAAACTTTAACTGCATAGGCAAAATATGAATTACTTCTTGAATTTTTGTTTATGAAAGTCAA
>NC_046662.1:19077740-19078204 GCF_010883055.1 Belonocnema kinseyi | reverse complement strand
AGACATGCAATTTGTTTTGTGTCTGTGCATACAAGACAGGTAAAACGCACATTCACCTTCCTTTTTTTTTATTTCCGTAAACAAATTAAAATTCGAGAATGACAAATTTTTCAATAACAAGAGTAGAGGAGAGTACCCAAATATGAGATACCAACTGTGTGGGGCGTGATTTTCGGAATTCTATGTACTGGATTTAAAAGTAATATAGGTCATTTTAAGCGAAATTTAGTTTTTCATAAGAAGCGCAAATAAAAAATTTTATTAACAATTTTTTTTATTCTGAAAATACAAAAAATGAAAAAAAGTGCTTTCCAAACTCGTCAAACTGTTCTCATAATATGAGGTACCCCAGGAAATAGCTTATAAAATGCAAAATAAAGTATTATTTTTAATGAAAAACTTCATTCTATGTTTCCGAAGTATAAATTTACTGCTATTTAGATATATTTAGTTTTTGCAGTAGT
>NC_046662.1:19071868-19077490 GCF_010883055.1 Belonocnema kinseyi | reverse complement strand
GGGTGATAAATAGTTAATTAAGTCTAAAGCACCTGAAATTTTTTACCCAGCACTATAAGTTTCTAACAAGTAGTGATGCGTTTCTTTCGTTTCGTATATAAGCACCGAAAGAATAGTGAGTCTCAGCGAAATGCGTGCGATTTATAGATACAAGATAGGTTTATATCTGCGCATAGGTATTCGTATAATCTTCGTAAACAAACCCACTGTAGCCAGCGAGCGACCGTCCGAACACACACACACACACACACAGAGCCACACACATTTAAGAAGTATATGAAGTCCATGCAATAGTCTACATTCATACTCTTCTCTCCGTTTTCCTTTTTGCTATGCGTCAGCGTGAAACACAACATCACGTGGCCCCCATTTTTCGTATAGTGGTTTAGAAAGATTGAAAGGCGTTCGTAACTTTTCAACAAAAAAGTTGAATTTTCAACCAGTTACTTGCATTTTGACCCAGAATTATGCAAATTCTACTAGAATAAGTGAATGTTTGAATAAAAAAGACAAATTTAAATTTTCATCCAAAGAAGACTTCAGGTGACTTATCTGTACCCAAATATTAATTTTAATCAAAAAGTAAATTTTCTACCAAAAAGGTGAATTTTTAACCAAAAGGGATGTCGCTTTTAAAAAATCGTTAAATTATCAAACAAATAATAAAATTTAGAAATCAAAATATAATCTTCAGGAAGTACATAATGCAAAATGAAATAAATATAAGGTGCCATCCAGAAAAGAAGGGGGGAGGTCATTCCATTTTCGGAAGTCCACTTTTTCAGATTCAATAATTTCCATGTAATGAGGTACATTTCTTAAAATTCTTCTACCCGTGCAGAAATCGCCCGATTTCAAACTTAATATCGATCTGGCCCCGGACGGATTTCCCGATCTGGCCCTGATCGTTAGAACTCTGTGGCCCATACCTGGGCCCGACCGGGCCAGACCGATTTCCTACTGAAACGCCATCTCCATGCGCTCGCAGAACTAGTGCTCCTTAATTTTTTCCGGTAGTGCAGTGAAATTTGTATACATACTACTCGTTTATAATATTCTAGCAATGATTAAAAATGTTTAAGGCGAGTAAGCCACGTGTTCGGAGGCATTAAAAACAAGTCAGTAGACCTCGAAACAAGTGCGAGGAAGATGAGAGTAAGTAATTACACTCTGCGGGCAAATTGAAACCTAACCCCAAATAAATTAATAATTAATTTCATTGTTTTAGGTAAAATTAGTATATTTACCATTAGATGGGTCAAATATTATATGATGAAATTGATCAAGTTATTTTATTTTCAATTATTATTAAAGAACTTAAGGTTTTTCGATTTAATGTAGAGTTCGAATTATGAAATCTATTTACAAGAAATGAATTGCCTTATGCCCAAAATTGTAATGTTTTTAAATTATAAGAGTAAAATATGTGATACAATCGATAATGTTATTGAAACTTTGATTTTGTATTAATAATAAATTTATTACAGAAATACATTATGGACCAATTTTCATAATATTCCAGCAAGAGCTAGTTACTCAACTGCGCATGCGTCGCAATCGGAATCTAATTAGTTTCGCGCGAAGTTTAAAATGATAAACAAAGTTTTTTTTCTTTTTCATTATAAACATTGACATTTCAAGTTATAAAAACGTCCATTTGTTCGAAATTAATTGATAGTAATAAAAATGATTTAAACGCATGATTTAAATGATTTAAATTCTGTAAATAATATTTTAAATAACCAGAAATATTTAATTCAAAATTTTTCATTTTTCTTTAAAAGTTGTTTGGTCTATCTTTCTTCTTAACCCATTTAAAAAAATAAAACGATCTAATAAATGATAGCGCAATTTTTGAGCGAAAAAATTATCGACAACCGCCTTCTCGAATTTTTCAAGAAGTAATGCAATTAGCAGGAAATTGAATTTATTTACAGTAAAATGTTCATAAATCGTAAATGATAGGTTATTTCCCGTTGATTTTCTTTGGAATTTTTTAAAAAGTTTTATAGACAACATTTTTTTTCAAGAAATTGAAATTCTTATTTAGAATATTTCTGGTTATCATCTATTTTTTTTCATATAAAACAAAACTTTTCCTCGAAACTGATACCATCCACAATAATTTTACAATAATTTTACGTTTTTCAAAAGTATAATTAAATTTTGTATTCTGAAACCTTTTCTTTTCGTGCCTGTCGTACTTTAATTTTAACTTAAAATAACTGAATTGGAAATTCAGGGCATTAAGGTGGCCTTCGAAAGGAGAGGACCATTCGATACTTTCGAGTTTACTTATATTAAATCTCCATTTGCGAAATTCATGAATGGATTATAATGAGACTCATCGTGTACCGATCGGACACCGATGGGACACGGATCGGGTTTCCCAAACGGGTGTTCCGATCTGGCCCCGATCTGAGCGTGTGTTTCATCCGCGGCCTGGCCCCGACCAGGATTCCCGATCGGGACCCGACCTGGGCTGGTCTGGCCCCGATCGGGGCCAGATCGAGATTTCTGCACGGGTATATGATGATATGTAGACGATTTCAAATTCTCAAGCGGTGAATAAGGCGATTGCAACGCCATCAAGCGGTTCCGGGGAAGACCATCAGGTATTACTAGTTGTTTTTTATGTAGTTTTTAAAAGAAAGTTCTATGTTTGATTACAAGAATGAATTTTTCTTAAATAAACTTTTTTTTAAATCCATGACTTTTTCCTGGCCAATAGAATTCCCTGGTTTTTTTTTAATCGTCGTTGGCTAAGTGCAAATTGCGAGTTATTTGTTTCATTGGCGAATTTTGAAAAGGTACCTACATGAATGAAGGACCTCCCCCTATTCCGTAACAAATCATAATAAAATTTCCTAACCCTTCCTACCATTCAGACGTTATAGTGCAGTACGTAGTGTTGAGTATACGTTTCTTAAAAGATTAAATGTATAAATACTGTTAGCCAATGCAGATGCTATAGGATCTCCAGGGTGAATGGGGTGAAATACAGTGAAAAATACACACTAGGGCAGTCCAAAACACTCTTTTCGAGCTACAGGGCAAATCACCCCCCCCCCCCCTAGTTCTTATTTCCGGGGGATATAAATCCGTAATTTTTTTTCGAAATTCAAATATTAATAAGTACCAACGGGTGCTTCAAAATCCCAGTTGATTAACATGAGGAAATTTGGGATTTTCGATAAATTGAACTGGATTTTCGAAAAATTGAAAAACTTGAACTTCAACCTCCCTTCGGCCTCCGCCACAGAGCGACACAAGTATGACCCAAAAATAAAAAAACTTCATTTTTACGTAATATTGTTAATTTATAGCAATTTCTTTCGTCCTTATCATACAAATAGTTACTAATGGGCAAATAGAATATTTTCCTTGACTTTATAAACAATGTTTATTGTTAAAATAAATGTAACTCATGTACACAATTATTTATTTCCAAAAATTTTTTTGAAAATAATCCTATATTCTGATTCAAATGTAATTGTTTGTTCATTGTTTCGAGTGGTAAATTTTTTTAACATTATGTAATTATTTAAAGAACTAATTATCGTTTATTGACAATGTTTCTAAAATTTGAGACATAGATATCTAATTTTTTCTTAAATTTGTATCTTATGCTACTTTTTGTTGAATAATTACATAATTTTAATTTATTTTTTCTGATCTTTAAACATTTCTATTTGTTTAAACTGTTTTTATTTGCTCATGTAGTTTTTTTGTCGATAACTATAAAAAAATGAAATAAAATAGAATACATACAATTATTTTTTTTCTGTATAGTTAATAGAAAGAATATATTAACAATTTTCTCATTTTTTCAACAAATATAGTTCGTTTAAGCAATTATTTTTCTACATACATTTTTAAAATCGCGTATTTCCTGAATTAAACATAATATTGAATCATTTCGAGGAGTTCTAAATTCTATTAAAAGCTTCATATTATTGTTTAAACAATTTTTATTCGTTCAAGCAGTTTTCTAATAAAAAATGTGGATTAATAATATAAATTATAACACGTAGATTCAGCGCGCTGGAGATCCTATAACATGCGCACAGGCATAGCAAGAATTATACATCTAACATTTTAAGTAACGTATGTTTCTTTCCCATTTTTCTAGGACGATGGTCGTGGGGACTAAAGCGTAGGCTTTGGACACACTTCGTCGGCTTGCGGGTTTGATTCCCGCCTCGCAATCTGGAAGAGTCTGGAAGGATGCAGTTTGCAAAGTTTATGAACGAAAATAAATATTTGTTTTTTATTTAATATATAATTTTCAAAATCCCTAGGTATGCAAAACTTATATGACTATTAGGAATTATTGGGATTAAAATGATTTTTGTTTTACCTGTCACCAGGTGCAAATAATCACCAAAAGAAATTTCGGAAATTTTATAATTTCGTTTATAAACGTTTCAAACTTAAGCCACATTCGGCAGCCCATGCGGTAAACACTAGCCTAGCAAGGAAGTTGTCCGAATGGTCGTGGGACCGGTACCTCTAGTGAAAAAGGTTTCCTCTTAGTACTTAAAGCTGTTGCTCCTGGTGGTTCGGAACCCACCTTAAACTGTAGGTACCCTACCCACAACCAATTAAGTATGTGGGGGGTGTGTGAAGTAATAGGGAAGAAGGTGCAAGAAAAATGTAAACCCTCAGGGGACACATTAGAAACTTCCGTTCCATTGTCAACTTTCCCATTTCCGCTGCTGCGTTTTTGAAATTCTAATCGTGATTCCAGATCTTCACAACACGCGCATTGCACACGTGCGCCGCTGTGGAAATAATTAATACTTCAAGTTTGTTGTAAAGGGATTATGTGAGTTTTTTACGGAGTTTTCACTAAGATTGGTTAAAATATGTTTAAATTAATATAAATAAAGAAAAATATGTTTTTAATTCTATTAGAAAGTTGCCAATTAAATGATTAATTCGTAAGAGATACTGCCGCTCCCTGCGCTCACCTCCTACCCCCCTCCCACGGGTAAACGCACACTATTAAAAGCCGGCACGCTACATTTTTTTATTATCTAGCACCAACTGAACATGAATCCATTGAGAAACTGCGTTATAGTATTTATGCATGCTCAATGTTATCTACGACTTCGTCTATTACGTACTTTAAGTACGGTCCCCTAGTTAAAGTGCTAAGATATCAGGAGCATTTATCAAAACTAGTCTTGACTACTCAAGACGTGGAGTATTTTCTTATGCGGGATTTTTGTATTTAGGCAGTTTTGCAATACCAGGAATTTTACAATATACTTTGTCATCCAAAAATTTTGAAGCTTTTCAAGTATTTTTAAAGGTTTCAAAACAATGATACAAATTTTGTAAGTCCAAAAAGAATCGGGAAGATTTTAAGGCAATTAAAAATTTTTTTGTTGATTCTTGCAGATTTCGCACAAAAAATTAGAAGCCTTTAAAGAATTTCCAAAGGTTTCCTGATAATAAGCTCATTTTCTCAAGATTCCTAAAAAAAATAAATTTGGGTTTTACTTTGTAAAAGGAGGAGGGTCGGTAAGGCCGGTTTTTGGCCTAATTTATTTTTGGACTAAAAAATCTGAAAAAATCATGGTAGTATCTTATAAGTATCCCGAGTCGATTGCACGC
>NC_046662.1:19063252-19071768 GCF_010883055.1 Belonocnema kinseyi | reverse complement strand
TACATGTTTAAGAGTGTCAAATCTCTCGAAAATACAGTTGGTGGGTAGTGGTGTTTCCTATATTTTTAGGGGGGGGTGGGGGTGGCTGGGGGGTGGAGGGTAATCCGTTTAGCGTGAAATCGACTCGGGATACTTATAAGATACTAACCATGATTTTTTCCGATTTTTTGGTCCAAAAATAAATTAGGCCAAAAACCGGCCTTACCAACCCTCCCCCTTTATTTTTAAAGAATATCCAAAAAGTTTTTTTCAGGAATTTCAAAAGATTTTCAAAATAATTGAACAGCAATCTTGAAGATTTCAAGACAATTTTTTCAAAAACATAGATTTTGGAAGATTTCAAAACATTTCGAAAGATATGAAAAAATGGTGGGACTGAAAAATTCCCAAAAATAAGATATTCGAAATATAAAATCCCAAAATTATCAATAATTCCAAAGTTGGAATATTTCTGGCAGTTAAGAAAATTACAAATTTTTTAATTGTTGATTATAAACAGAAAAAAGTCGTTAAAATTACAAATAAATAAAAAATATGCTCATCTAATAGAATTAAGTTATTTTAGTTATTATTTTATTACCTGAAAATTAAGTTTGCATTTGTTTAGATTAGGAAATTTTATAATTATGAAATTTCTCTACGTTGGCAACTTCAAATCGTCGAATACTTCATAATACCACAAAAATCTGGAAGATTTTTAGAGAATTTTCGAAAATATATGATATTTTGCGAATGATTCTAATCAGATTGAAAGATATTTTCGACACATTTAGAATTTTTAAACATAAATTGAATTTTATCAAAAATCTTAGGAAAATTATATTTGTATAACTTGTTCTCAGAATCTAATTTTAGTTTGAATTTCAGTGCTAAAAAAATGTAATCATATCAATATTTATTCGAAATTTGTATTTTATAGTAAAAAATTTTTCTTCTCATATCGAACAACTTGCGCAATTTATGATGCTAATTTTAGGTAAATAATATAAGGTGAAATAGATTAAGTGTGTAAATAATTCTTCTTTTTCAATTTTGAAGACGGAACTTGTAAATATGCTGCGTTGATAGACGTCACGTAGTGCATACAGGCTAATATGTCTAGTCTATTAACAAATGGCACAATATTGCCTTCATCCTATTCGAATAAGGCTGAAAATTTGACACACACTTTTATTACACTTTCATGTTTGTCACGTTTTTTATTTGAATAACCGCATTATAATTCAACTCTAAATAAATTGACATATTTTCACTCAGAAATTAGCAGCACTTTCTCACTATTAAATTTTAGAGTATAAATACTTCGAAAAATAGAGTTTGTTCATTTCTACTAATATGTCCTAGCTTAGTCTTTCCTAATTCATTTAGTATAATATCACTAGGACTAGTAATTACTGATATTTCACTCATTTGGATTTATACAAAGTAAATTTAAAAAAATGTTACTTGATTTAAAGAAATAATCATATTGGTTTAAAAAGATTGAAATAAGTAAGCTACTTCTCAAATTTTAACCAGCATAAAATAATTCAAATTTTAAATAAGAATAAAAAACAATTTTCATTATAGGGAATTTTTTTATGGCCCAAGGGTCAATAATAGTCATATTCCTCGACTCCTGAAAATGCTAAAACCATGCATAACTCATTTTTTTAGAAAAACTGATTTATCATATTTTGTTCGCTTAAGCCTACCCGCATATATTCACAGTTTAAACAAAGATATTTAGGCGAAGTACTTCTGGTTCATCTATGCTAGGAAGCAGACATTAAACAACTTATTTAATGATGGCGTGTGCTCTATTCTGCGTATTGGCTCTCTGTGTCTTTCCAGTAAGTAATCCAACATTTTTTTAGTTATGAATTATTTAACTAAAAAACTCATTTCCATATATTTAATATTGAGTATCACCAATTTAAATTCACATAATAAAAAAGCTCACCTAACCAACGTTAAGCGTTTGATTAAAATAACCAAAGAATTTGGTCGGCAGAACGAAAATTTCTTTTAGATTGAACAAAATTATTTGGTTACATTAATCAAATATTTGTTAGCTCAACAAAATGATTTTTTTAGACTTAATAAAGATATTGAAGATTTAAAAAAATAGTTTTGCTGAACGAAATAAATGTTTGAAATCACAACAAAATTACTGTTTCTCGAGCGAACTAAACTTTAGTAGACTTAATAAAATAGTTTTGTGGGAGAAATTAAAAACAATTATATTAAGGGAAAAATGTATTTTGGAAACAAAATATAAAATATTTTCTGGATTTAAAAAAGACTAGAATGAAAAAATTTATTTATTAAAATAAAATGGGTTTGATTGGTAGAAAATTCGTTTAATCACTCTTTTTTTAACTTTTTTTCTTTGATAGAACTACGAATAATATTAAAGATCAAAATTAAGAGGGGTGATTTTCATTTGAATCCACCATATTGAAAAATTGGGCAGCTGCTCGTCAGCTAATTTTTTGGTATTCAAAATCAAATCTTCGTCAGAAAAACTAAAATTGCTAAAAAAATTATTTTATTCCTGGAACATTATTTTTTTTCTCAGTGTTACTGTTTATCTTTACAGATAGTCTTCGCAGATGATGTAGCGAGCCAGATGTTTGATCCAGACCTCCCGAAATCATGTCCGAGAATGTTTAGTATCGATAAAAAATTATATGATGATATTGGGGGGGGGGGGGCAGTAAACAAAAATAATGTTTAGTTCCTAGGCATTTGTTAATTTAAGTTTCTAAAAATATGTTATAGTTTTGCACTTTTTTCTCATTAGGTTGTAGCTGGAGCTGTGAAGAGTAAAGAAATAACGGCTGATCAAATAAAGGAGAAATTTACTGATCCTAAGGACCGTTACAGCCTAAGTTTTCAGGCCAAAATGATGAAATATGGCCAGGCTTATCATAAAGCCAAAATTACGAAGAATACTCAGGTAATTAAAAAATGTAATTTACAATTTATTTCAAAAATAGGATGTGCTTTTTTCTCAATCAGTTTTTTAATATTTATTGATTTAATGGTATACGCAAACAGTTGCGAAACAAGTTTCACATTAAATGTCACTAGCAAAAGGATTTGTCGTTGCCAAAGTCTTTTGAGATTATTGCATGATCGAAAAAAATTAAGTAAAAAGCACTGAATAGTAATAGTTAGTTTTTTATATTTGCGTTTATAAAACTCATTCTTATTGAGTTGTAGAAAAGTTTATAATGTCATAAGAAATATTTTTAATTTTGGAATATTTTTTTCTCATATTTAATACCTATATCTTAAAAAAGATTTTTGACATTCTAGTGGATGAAAAGAAGCCAAGCATATATGGACAGTTTTGAGTGCGAGAGAGTATGGGAAAAGTCCACGATGTTCCACGAGGGGGCCCGAAGGGTTTTAAGCCAAAGTCCATGTGGACTAAGGGGGTCTGGTTTTGTGTGGTTGTTGAAATACGTCAAACCCCTATTTATCACGAAATAGAAATTTTATTCAAACTATATACAAGGAGAAGTTTGGTGTTAGTTGTTCGGAAGCGGAAAGGTATCTGTCTGTTGTTTTCTAGCGGTAACAATTCGGTGGTGAAGGTACGTACAGAGGGTGTGTCGCAAATTATAACAGTCGCTTCTGATTGGTTAGAACTCAGATAAGTCAAAATCGTAAAAAAATAAAATACAACAGTTCATTTAAAGGACAAAGAACATGGTAAAAATATAAATTATGAGCTTAGTTTTCAGTTAAAAGAGAGATAAAATTAATTGTTCCGACGGAACATTCCGGCCCCCTTTGAATGCCATGCGTTCAAAATGATACAATAAGAAACAGGACTCGTTAATACAGTTCTACGTATATGTCAGTATCGTGATAGCAAACAAAGGTAGATAAAAAACATCGGACTTCCAAAAAAATTAAATTACAAGTGAAATAATAAAATACGTACAAGTTGCAATAGTTATGACATCTATAAAAATGACCGATACCTTAGATTGGCCGTACATGCTTTAATCCTAGAACATGATTGCGTGGACAAAGAAAAGTGATTTGTGAATGAAGGAGCGATCTGAAATTATTTAAACGTTCTTGTCGATTGGAAGCGGGTATACATTTTTTAAGGCCCGCTTATAGACACCTGATGAACTTCAAACTGTGACTGCTCGAATTACTCCATCTTGACCTGGATGAACTTCGTTGATTCGTCCAATTTTCCAGTTCATCGGTGGCAAATTTTCTTCCTTGATAACAATAAGAGTTCCAATCTCGATATCCTCTTGCTTGGTAGCTGTTTTCCACTTGCTACGTGAAATTAATTCACCTAAATACTCTCGATGCCATCTGTCCCAAAAATGATGACGCATTTGCTGAGCGAGTTCCCAGCAGTTCAAGCGATTAGCTGGATTGTTACGCTTGTCTCGTTGCGGAAAGCTCGTCAGAGAGGTCCCAATCAGGAAATGACCTGGGGTTAAAGGAAGAAGGTCGTTGGGATCGGAGGACAAGGGAGATAAAGGACGCGAGTTCAGGATTGCCTCAATCTCAGCGACATACGTTTGGAGCTGTTCGTAGGTTAAGAGAGTGTTTCCTGCAATTCGCGTAAAGTGGTTTTTAAAAGACTTAACCGCGGCCTCCCAGAGACTCCCGAAATAAGGAGCTCGCGGAAGATTGAAACGCCAGTTAATCTCCTTCCTTAAAAGGAAGGCTTGAGTTTCCTTGTTTTTCTCGAATGAATCAATTTGATGATAAAGTTCGCGAAGCTGTCTGTCAGCACTGACGAAGTTAGTAGCATTGTCGGATGAAATTGAGTTAGGCAATCCTCTTCGCGCAAGAAATTTCTTTAAAGAAGCCAGAAAGGCCTCGGTTGACAAATCGCAGGCTAGTTCTAAATGAACAGCCTTGGTAGCAAGACAAACAAAGATTGAAACATAGGTTTTTATTTTAATGCGATTCCGATGTAGGCGTTCCTTAATGAAAAAAGGACCACAATAATCCACCCCCACGTCGGTAAACGGTCGAGAACGCTCGTAAACGCTCGGTTTCGCTCGAAAGCATCGTATACATTGTCGAACCACGTCTCGCACAGTATTACGGCCGTCTATTGGCCAGAAGGTTTCGCGAACACCATAAAGCGTGGCGTTAACCCCGGCATGCATACGATCAATGTGTTCATCGCGAATGATGATTTTTGAAATGTGATGATGTTTTGGAAGTACTATGGGATGTTTATGAGAATCTAGCACATTAGCGTTTGCCAATCTACCACCTACCTTGATGATTCCTTGGCCAAGAAAAGGGTTCAGTTTTAAAGGCTACTTTTGGAGTCGACTATTTTATTTTTTAAAAGTAGATGAACTTCGTTCGGAAAAGCTTCCGATTGCGTGATTTTAATTATGAGGTGAAACGCGTTATTCAATTCACTCGTGGACAGGTCGCTCGTTTGTCTGGTTGTGGGATCTTTATTTTTGCAATTGTTTATAAAGCGTAAACAATACGCTACCATGGTTTCTAGCCTTTTGTAATTGCTAAAACGTTTAAGCAATTTGTTTGCTGGCCTCTTTTCCTGAATGAGTTTACACGACAGCGTTGAAGAATTAATGCGCGTTTTTGGGACCTTGTGTTTTTTAAAAGATAACTGGGGCCACGTGTCTCTGCCTTGACTCAGCCATCGAGGCCCGTGAGTACAAAGGGTGTTTCGAAGGAACTCTTCAGGGAATGGACCACGTGAAAGTAGGTCAGCAGAGTTATCCTGTGTAGGAACATGAAACCAGTCTTGAGCCTGAGTTGCTGCTTGTATTTCAGCAACTCTATTAGCAACGAAGGTTTTCAAGGTGTGAGAAGGACTGCTAATCCAATTTAGGACAATGGTTTAATTCGACCAGAAATAAACCTTGTCAACCTTGAACGGAAAAGCCTTGACGATTATGCTATATAACCTTGATAAGAGATTCGCTGCGCAGAGCTCTAATCGAGGTATAGTTGTAGTTTTTAAAGGTGCGACTCGTGACTTCGAACAGATGAGGCTACTTTGATGATTGCCTTGCGGATCATTTGAGCGAAAGTAGAAACAGGCTCCATAGGCCTTCTCACTCGCGTCACAGAATCCATGCAGCTGAATTTCGATTGCATTTGGGATTAGCACGCAGCGACTGAATTCAATATTATTGAGAAGCTGCAACTGATTCTGATAGCGATTCCAAAATTCCTGAGACTCCTCTGGAATCAGAGTGTCCCATGTGAGTTGAAGTTTCAAAAGCTGTTGGATTATTATCTTTGCTATCACCATAACTGGACCGAGTAGTCCCAATGGATCGAACAGTTTTGAAATCTGTGACAGCATTGAACGTTTACTGATAGGTTTACTAGTATCAGCCACATTGACAGTATAGGTGATTGAGTCAGCTACAGCATCCCAGTGAATTCCTAAAGTTTTTATAGTTTCCGAGGGGTCCAAAGACATGAAAGCCTTGGAGTGGTCGTCCGAAAAAAAGTTCATCAATTGAGAATCATTAGATGCCCATTTTCGAATATGGAAACCCCCCTTTTTTAAAATCTCAATTAATTCGTTTCGAATTTGAACTGTCTCTTGATAAGTTGACGCACCCGTTAAAAGATCGTCAACATAGAAATCTCTCTGTAAAACGGCGGAAGCGATAGGAAAGGACTCGCGTTCATCTTCCGCCAGTTGATGAAGGGTGCGGATCGCGAGGAAAGGAGCGCATAGTGCCGAACGTTACTGTATTTAAGCAGTACGTTTCAATTAGCTCGTCACGAGATTTACGCCAGAGGATTTTTTGATAACGAGTATCCTCTTCTGAAATTACAACCTGCCGGTACATCTGTTCGATGTCGGCAGTGAGTGCATATTGAAAGGTTCGGAACCGCGTTATGATTGAGAAAAGATCCTCTTGGATAGTCGGACCGACCATCAGTGAGTCGTTTAACGAGATTCCCGTTGTCGTTTTTGCGGAGCCGTCAAAAACGACTCTTGTTTTTGTCGTAAGACTGCAAGTCTTGACAACAGCGTGATGCGGAAGATAGTAACCCTGATTGTTCGGTTCATTGCTTGAAATTGATTTTATGTGTAACTCTTTAAAATAACCTTGAATGCATGCAGTGTATTGCTCCTTGAGGGCAGGATCTTTCTCGAATCTTCTTTCGAGTGCATGAAAACGCGGCAGAGCTGTGTTTCGTGAGTTTCCAAGGGAGTCTCGTTTGTCATTGAAAGGAAGTTTGACGCAATATCTGCTTGAAACTTCTCTTCGAATGGTATTTTTGTAATACTCTTCACAGGCCAATTCTTCCTTTGACCTGATGTTAGAAATGGATTCGTTACCTAGTTCCCAAAGAATAGGTAACTCTTGAAATTTTATTAAATTACAAGTGCTTTGAAATGATTTGGAAAACAGATCGCTTGAAAGACGACCAGCTAGAATCCATCCTAAACGAGCTTCTTGAAATACAGCTGATTGACCCTTGACCCGAATTTGACCTGAGCATAAAAGCTGATAAAAGAATTCGGCGCCTATTAACAGGTCGATTTCAGCAGGCTAAAATAATGTTTTCCGGTAATTGAAATAATTTTTTATCCAAGGGTAAACTAGGCATTGGTTCAGAAATCTCCTTGAACACTAGGCAGGAGAGATCAATTTCGATATCAGTTCGACGAGATTTTATTTTTGCTGAAGTCACGGATTTTACATTTGAATGCGAAGCCGGCTGAATTGGTAGACTCGCTAACGTCGTGGCAGTATACGACCCGGACAAATCCGAATTTGCGGGTGTTTCTCTCTCGAAATGGAGAAGCACGTTATGTGGCTTTTGGCATTTCTCGCACGTCTTCGCACGGCAGTCGACAGTGCGATGATAACCTCTTAAGAAATTATGACAAAAAGAGGTATTTTTTATTTCATTGTACCTATCTTTTGGAGACATGTTTTGAAAAGCAGGACATGAGAGGAGTGTATGTTGCTTTGAGCAAATGGGACACGTAACTTGTTTAGGTTTCGAACTTGAAGCTACCGTTGTTTTATTACAAGATTGAGTCAGCCTTGAATGGGGTTTCTCGAAATGCCTTTTAGAAAATTGGTTCGGTTTTAGAAGTGAAGTTTGCTTTTGAAATGAGTGAGAACCTTCAATAATAGCACGCTGTTCAAGGAATGAGATAAGATTTTTAAAGGATGGCACGTCTGTTCCCTTGAGAGATTCCTCCCATTTCTCTCGCGTGTAATTGTTTAACTTGCCCTTTACAATAAAAATGAGTAATGTGTCCCATCGATCGACCGGTTGGGACATTGCTTTAAGAGCTCGACAATGTTTCTGTACAGTATCTACCAAATTGCGAATTGAGAATTCCTTTGAAATACATGGAGTTTCGAACAGAGATCTAACATGAGTTTCAACGATAAATTTTCTATGGTCGTATCGACTTTTTTAGAAGCTCCCAAGCGACAGGGTAATTTTCGTTCGTTGTTTCGAGCGACGCAATGACTTCCGCCGCTTCATCCTTGACACAGGCCTTAAGATAATAA
>NC_046662.1:19036709-19063152 GCF_010883055.1 Belonocnema kinseyi | reverse complement strand
TTATCGCGAGATGAGGCAGTTACGTTTCTACCGGAATTGCAACCCGAGGGAGTGGAAGATGTGGATTCTATTGAAATCTTTTTTAAATATTTTTTAGCTGCTTCGCTGATGCTGTAAAAACGAGTTTCAAACGAAGACCTTTCTGACTCGTTTGTGGCTTCCTCTTCTTCCGTTTGAGGTAAATCTTCAATTTTATTCTGAACTTCGTTAAATTCATCCCAGTAAGTGAGATGTTTGTTCAGTCTACCTTCTAAATCAAGTGATTCTAAATCGGTATCTTCAGTAATTGATTTGAAAACATTTTCGAAGGAGGTTCATTGGCGCTTCATTGAACCGCGAAGTTTTTCAAATTTAGTGAGCGAATCAGCCATGATTACGAGAAACACTGTATATAAATATCACGATTTCGCGTCGAGATTAAGGCGTTATTGGGAGTGGAATGCAAAGGTTGAAAATGAAATTGAGAACTCTCTTGACTTACTTAGAACGATGAGTTGGCTCGCGATGATTCCAGACGATTGTTGTTGCGTTTGCCCAGCCTCGGAGACAATACAGTTGTTTGAAATATAGTCTGATTTTGAAATCTTAACACTTTCTCCTTGGTGCTGGCTTGCTTTTTAGTTTTGGCTACTGTTCTGTGCTCATCTTTGAAATGATGAGTTTTGAAAGCGGAGGTTAAAACATCACTGATGTCTTTGTTTTCACTTGTGGATATCACTGTCTAGTATTCATCGTTAAAATGATGAATTTTGAAAGTGGAGGTTGAAACTTCACTGATAACTTTATTTTCACTTACGGATATCACTGCCCCGTGTTCATCGTTAAAATGATGAATTTTTGAAAGTGGAGGTTGCAACTTCACTGATAACTTTACTTTCATTTGTGGATATCACAGGAAGTCGGTTAAGCAAATTAAGTTACTTTTGAAACGTGATCTTCACTTTGCAGCTGCACTGCATCCACTGAACTTGATATTCACTTTTAAATTCGATATCGAGTTTTTCTCACTGAAAGCCGATATAAGTCAATGTTCTGCGCGGAATGTTGCGATTATAAAATTCGCCCGTTAGAACATCCGCGACTCGAAGGACCAAAATGTTTTTGTGTGGTTGTTGAAATAAGTCAAACCACTATTTATCACGAAATAGAAATTTTATTCAAACTACATACAAGGAGAAGTTTGGTCTCTGGATTAACGTGTTAGTTGTTCGGAAGCGGAAAGGTATCTGTCTGTTGTTTTCTAGCGTTAAGCATTCGGTGGTGAAGGTACGTACAGAGGGTGTGTCGCAAATTACAACAGTCGCTTCTGATTGGCTAGAACTCAGATAAGGTGCCAGCTTTACTCAGGCTCGTTGCAGGGTCGAACTTTAGAACACCATTAGTAAAGATTTACAGACCTAATCCTTAGTGATGGCACGAACATCACGTCTAAGTGATAAATTCATAAATAACAGATTTTAAATCCCTACGGTTGACGACCATTTACTTAATTATACAGACAGCCTGAATAGAAACCAATGGTTGTTATAGAATTTACAATCAGAGAGACTAGTGAACTCGACTGAGATTGAAATTCCTTATTACTATTGAGATGCAAAATCGTAAAAAAAATAAAATACAACAGTTCATTTAAAGGATACAAAAATATGGTAAAAAGATAAATTATGAGCTTAGTTTTCAGTTAAAAGAGAGATAAAATTAATTGTTCCCACGGAACAGGGTCCAATTTTTCTTTTTCAATTTCCATGCATATCGCTCCTAAATTTGTTTGCATCCACAAAAAATATGTTAGTTAAAAAAAATTTGAAAAAGCTTTTGTACATTTTATTCGGAGTTTTCAATATTAGTCGAATTGAGTTGAAACTAAACACGTCACGATCAAGTATTGAATACAAACGAATAATTATTTTTTAAACATCATTCCCATAAGTCTGTTTTAAAGGATCTAAAAAAAATAATAAATTAAAAATTGGGTTTTGCAAGTTTTTGGCGCGTTACATTAAAGCAATAACATATTAAAATTATCATAAAGATTGTTTAAACAATTTAATGTGATTTTTAATAATATTATCTTTAAATAATATTACAAAGTTGCGGCTTTTATCTAAAAATTTCAACTTTTTGTCCTTCCTTTAGTTAGATTGTGTTAAGTTCTGCTTCAGTTTCCCAAAAATAATTGTTCAAACAAAGTATTATTGTTTACGACTATTTTTTTTCAATAGTAGTGCTAGATAGTTGTGGTTTGTTTTTAATTTTCCACTTTTTGTCAACTTTTCACTTAGAGCAAGGTAATAATTAATAAAATTAAAGAACCATAATTCTTTAAAGAAATTATTATTTCTTATAACTATATTTTCTTTTATTATTGGTAGATAATAACGGTTTTTGAATGATTTTTTCACTTTTTGTCCACTTTTTACTTTTTTAGCTCTCAGTAACTACTTCAAAGAAAATTGATATTTATAATATGATCTGGATTGTTTATACTAAAATGTTTATAAAATATGTTTGTTAACTTGAAATAATTACCAACTAACTTGAAATGAAAAGTTGGAAAAAAGCGAAAGACTTCAGAAAAAGTCGCAATTATCCAGCATTACTATAGGAGCAGATAGTAAAAGCAATAATAATTTGTTTAGTCGCTTATGTTAGTTAAATTGCCCTAATTTTTACCTCCTTTAAGTGAAAAGAGAACAAAAAGTAGAATATTTAAGAAAAAACCGTAATTTTCTAACATTATTCAAAGAAAATAGGTATTATTAAAATTAAGAAAAAAATGTTTAACGAATTATTTTTGTTAACTTATTTGAACTATTACCACCCTCTAATTAAAAAGTGGATGAAAAGTAGATACTTTTAGAAAAAACTGCAATTTCTAGAACTATTATTTGAAAATATATAATTATAAAAAATAAATCATCTAAAAAAATTTTTTCTGTTTAGTACAATTGATAATAAGCCTTTCTTTATCTAAAAATACGAAAATTATTTTAAAATATTGGAAAACCCGTGTCTTTCTCAATCTATTCTGAGCAAACAGACTTATTATTAAACTTATTATTAAACAGACTATTGAGTTTCAACTGTGTTCACCTAATGTTGAAGACTCTCAATAAATTAAACAAAAACATAGTTTTTCTTATGGGAAATACTTGTTTAACTTATTTCGGCTTGTGCAACCTTTAAATGTATTTTTTTAACGCATTATTTTGTTGGGCATTGGAGAAAATTCTTGGGACAATATGCATGAAATTTCGAAAACATTTAAATTCCTTTCTGGATCACCTTAACGCGGACTCGCGTTTTCCTGAATCTGCGGCTTTCTATTCAGACTACACACGAAAGAGTAAAAAAATGTTCACTATCTTTTGTTTGGATTTTAGTCAATTCGCGCCTTCTTTTGAAATACCTTGAAATATCAAGATTATTCATATTTTTATAAAATATGAAATACATTCACGTGAACAAAAGAGACGGGAAGGGGGGGGGGGCAAAAGTCAAAGTTTGTCCACAGGGGGGTTTGTAAAAAAGTGGTAAAAAATTGTTTATGTGGTATATGGACGGACCAAATAAAATTCTTAAATTTGTAGAAATGACGAGCATAAATATATTTTAAAAAATTAGTAATAAGGTAAACTTATTCAGGAAACTTAAATGTAATTTTTTTTTGCTTATAGCCTGCTAAAAACCTTTGTAAAAAACTAACTAAGGAAGTAAAAAGAGAGGCAAAATCAGTTCTTGCTCAGGCTAAGAGATGCATTGCAGATTTGGCTAAAAAATGCGCTGAATCTGCAGAACCCTGCCGTAAGATAGCAAAAGAAACAGACGACGCTGCATTTGCATTTTTTGGTCAGATGGATCATATTAATGATAGAGGGATGGGAGAGTAAAAATTCTGGAATCAATTTTGTTACAGCTAATTTCAAGATAGGGTTCCATCTCTCTCGGACTTCAGGTACGAAACTTCCGTCTATTGCTTTTGCCGCAAAACTGTAAAGACAATTGACTGCAGGTGGCATTTCGTACTTACATAGTCTGAAGAAAACGATACCTTATGTAATGGTACTATTTACAGTACCAAGGTTATTTTTCATTGCAGGGAAATGCTATCCTGAAATTAGGATTAGATTCACACTTTGTTTTTTCTGTGGGTGTAGATACTGATGTACTGTACTGTACAACTTATAATGAAATAAATAGACAATTTGAACAATGAAATTAGTGAATTGACCTTCCTTCCAATATCCAGGTGTTCAACATTAAAAATGACTCAATGTAGTCATTCCGCATAATAAACTTTGTACATATTTACATACTTCACCATGCTCGTAATTTAAAATGTAAACTGAGTTCAAAACACACCGATAACTGCAAAAATCGATAAATGAGTTTTTTTATATCGTTAGAATTGTAAAAAATACACCATATTATTCAAATAATATTTTTGAACTGTTAATATATTTAAGAATAATTATTGCATAATTTTCTAAAAAACAGAGTTAACTGCAAAGATGGGAGTAGTGATTTGAATAAAACATTTAGGCGGTTGAATATGTCGACATGTGTTTACAGCTTTTTCCGGAATTATCCAATACTAAGAAAAAAGTTTTGAATTTCGAGAAACTCCATAACTGCATTTGTTTATAAGTTGCAACATGCAAAATTAGCATGTTGTTGAAAGTATGTGTTTTTTATAATTATTAACAATAAGGAAGTAGGTAGGAAAAATTTATAACATTAAATAATGTAGTAGGTGAAAAATAATATTTGTAAATAATTTTTTTGGTTTAAAGTGGAAAAAAACAGTTAAATTTTCTTTTTGTTAAGAAAATTGTATTAGTGGCCAACAACCGAGTTCCTGATCTAAGTCATAATTGATTTGAGTTGAAAAATGTGTTAAATTTATTATTTAATATATAAATTCATGGTAATTTATTTAAGACTTAAAATAAAAAAACTTATTATACAGGGTGTCACAAAAGTAGCGGAACAGGCCTGTATCTTTTTAAGTGAGCTGCTTTTTATGAGGGTCAATATTATTTCCGTAGTAGCTTTTAATTAGGATCCTAATGGTGGCCATAGTTTTGACCTTGAGGATGACCTTCTAGGATGCTTCAAGGTCAACTTATGAAGAATGGAAACTCCCCTTTTTGACACCGGCAATAGAAAGAACGAAACACTTTACATTAAAATATGCACTTAGGTCATATTTTCCAGATGACCTTAAAGGTTACCCTAAGGTCATTTTAACTCAAGCAATGCTTCGATGGCTATAAGAGAAGCATTATTAGAAAATTTTCCATAGCGGACAAACTTATGTAAGTATCACCTGTTGATGAAAGTTTAAACTTTGCACTTTGATCCCGACCTAGTGGCCGTTTGCAGGTCATGACCACTCAAGTCGGATGAGCTCAATTTTTAGCATTAACGAAAAACATTACCCAAGGGATTTTTGAGGTCGCCAAGGCTGAATCTGTATGTGATGAATGCAACTTTTGTTTTGAACTTGGGGATAACCTTGATAACCTTAAAGTGACCTTCATCGTCGAATTCGACTAATGACCTCAATAAATATTTGATTGTACCATTTCCGTTAATTTAGATTGCCAGAGACAAAACGAAGCTTTTCATTATAACAAATGACCTTGAAACGATCATTAAGGTCATCAAAGTTATCCCCAGAGTCAAAACAAAAGTCACATTTATCACATACAGATTCAGCCTTAGCGACCTTAAAACCCCCTTCGGGAATGTTTTTCGTTAACGGTAAAAATTGACCTCACTCGACTTGAGCGATCATGAACTTCAAACAGCTACTAGGTCGGGGTCAAACTCAAAGTTTAAATCCTCATCAATGCGTGATACTTGCTTAGGTTTGTCCGCTATGTAATATTTTCCAATAATGCTGCTCTTATAGCCATCAAAGCATTGCTTGAGTTAAAATGACCTTAGTGTAAGCTTTAAAGTCCTTTAAAGTCCTTTTTTTCAATTGTCGGTGTCAAAAAGGGGCGTTGCCCTTTTTCAAAAAGTTGACCTTGAAAAACCATGTAAGTCATCCTCAAGGTCAAAACTAAGGTCACCATCAGGTTTCTTGTTAAAAGTTACTACGGGAATGATCTTCACCTTTGTGAAAAATAACTCACTTAAGAAGAAACAGGCCTGTTTCGCTACTTTTTTGATACCCTGTATATCACTTTCTATTTTCGAAGGGTAAAAGCGATCCCGCAAAAATTTACCCCACACCTCATCACCTGGAGGCGAGAGCGGGGAACGCTAGAATTTCAAATGTGAACCTTTTTTTATTGCTGCTTTGGCAAAAAATGATATTTAATGACTTTCCCAGGAATTCGCTTTCTAATCGAAAGATGAAGAAGACAAAGCGTTGGATTGTTTGGGTTCCTTGGGTTGCTTACATTCGTTTGTGTTGGATTTTGTACCTTAGACTTGGATTCAGTCCCACATGAAAGTCTTTACAATTTCTCATAAAGAAAAAGAGATTTATGAAGATCAGCATCCAGAGGTCCAAAAAAGAGTATTTGAACTGTGATCCGCTTACCTAAAATGGCGTTCAGTAATCTTCATGATTTTCGATTATGGCTTGGCAGCGCCAGAGGGCATGCTTTTCTCCAAACTTTGGGCCATTGTGCATAGTAAGAATTAAGTAATTGGTAATTACGTAATTGGTTAGGATTATGGCAATCTAAATGTCACTCAGGTTCTAGGTACATTGAGCTAGCACCTCCACAATCGAATTTTTGAATTTTTCATAGTTCAGAGTTTTGGGCTTTTTTGGGCTTTTTTGGGCTGCAATAAAAATTGTTGGGCGCCTTTACTTTTTTCAAAAAATCAATTTTCTTGTGGAGATGCCAGCTTACATTAACCCAGCACCTCCAGTTCTTTAAATCACTAAATAATAAAAATTCAATTACACCAGAATTTTAGGCTTTTTTGGGCTCTTAAAATTTGCAAAAAAAATTTTCCCCAAACCAACCCTTAACTTCCAAAATCAACCCCCTTCAAAAAATAAAAAATTTTCAGTAATTCAATAACGGGATATTTTTGGGCCTTTTTGAGCTCCCAGAAAATACCCACTTCGATTTTTGGGCTCCAACCCTTACAGCAAAAAATTAACCTCTTTGTAACATGCAGATACGAAATTGTCAAAAAATAACTTTTAAAAAATTTTAGAGCTTGAATAGAGTCTCTGGTTTTTGGGCTCCTTGAAAATACCCACTACGATTTTTGGGCTTTAACCCTTAACTTCAAAAATCAACCCTGCTCTGCCACGTAGATACTACTTTGTCTGCAAATAAATTTTTGTAGAATTTTTTAATGGAAATGGAGTCTCTGATTTTTGGGCTCCTCGAAAATACACGCTACGATTTTTGGGCTTCAACCCTTAACGTCAAAAATCAACCTACGTAGATACTACTTTGTCAAAAAATCAATTTTTTTAGAATTTTTCAATGGAAATAGAGCCTCTGATTTTTGGGCTCCTCGAAAATATCTTATACGATTCTTGGGCTTCGACCCTTAACGTCAAAAATCAACCCCTTTCAACCACGTAGTTACAACTTTGTCAACAAATAAATTTTTGTGGAATTTTTTATGGAAATAAAGTCTCTGATTTTTAGGCTCCTCGAAAATACCCGCTACGATTTTTGGGCTTTAACCCTTAATGTCAAAAATCTACCCCTCTCTACCAAGTAGGTACAACTTTCTCAAAAAAAATATTTTTGTAGAATTTTTCAATGGAAATAAAGTCTCTGATTTTTGGGCTCCTCGAAAATACCCGCTACTATTTTTGGGCTTCAACCATCAACGTCAAAAATTAACCCCTCTCTGTCACGTAAATACAATTTTTTTTGAATAACTTTTTTTAGAATTTTACGATGGAAATAGATTCTCCAATTTATGGTCTTCTTAAAAATACCCGCTACGATTTTTGGGCTTCAACCCTTAACGTCAACAATCAAACCCTCTCTACCACGCAGATACAACGTTGTCAAAAAATAAATTTTTTGACGTTAAGAGTTAAAGCCCAAAAATCGTAGCATGTATTTTCGAGGAACCCAAAAATCAGAGACTCTATTTCCATTAAAAAATTCTACAAAAATTTATTTGCAGACAAAGTAGTATCTACGTGGCCGAGCAAGGTTGATTTTTGACGTTAAGGGTTAAAGCCCAAAAATCGTAGTGGGTATTTTCAAGGAGCCCAAAAATCAGAGACTCTATTCAAGCTCTAAAATTTTATAAAAGTTATTTTTTGACAATTTCGTATCTGCGTGTCACAAAGGGGTTAACTTTTTGCTGTAAGGGTTGGAGCTTAAAAATCGAAGTGGGTATTTTTTGGGAGCCCAAAAAAGCCCAAAAATATCCCGTTATTGAATTATTGAAAATTTTCAATTTTTTGAAGGGGGTTGATTTTGGAAGTTAAGGGTTGGTTCGGGGAAAAATTTTTTTGCGAATTTTAAGAGCCCAAAAAGAGCCCAAAATCTGGTGTAATTGAATTTTTATTATTTAGTGATTTAAAGAAGTGGAGGTGCTGGGTTAATGTAAGCTGGCACGTCCACCAGAAAATTGATTTTTTGAAAAAAGTAAAGGAGCCCAACAATTTTTATTGCAGCCCAAAAAAAGCCCAAAATTCTGAACCCTTGCACAAAGCACTTCTCTGTATACTTTATCAAAGACATCTGCAAGATTATGGGCATCCTTTCGGTGTTGACTTTCAGGTTACCAGTGGACACGTTATCGTCGAATTTTCTACACTGATCATCTAATCGCCAAACCTATAAGAATATACTGCCGTGATTTAAGAAAATATCGTCAACTGCAAAATAAACGAAGCCGAGAAAATCGACGAAAACTGTTGGAACCTTTATTTGCGTGTATCGCGAATTCTACTTCATTTTCTGCAGTTTTTTTGTTGTTTTTGATTAACTTGCATATAAACTTTTCATTTTTGCAAAACAAAATGGTTAAAAAATTTTACTTAATTATATAAAATGTAGTTAACGGTAAAAGAATTTCGCAGCTCAAAATAAATGCAGTTACGGCTTTTCTCGAATTACAGACCTTTTTTCTCGCGGTTCGATGATTCCGGAGAAAGCCGTAAGAGCGTATCGGCTTTTTCTCGAATTTGTCTGTGACGTATTCAGGTGTCCATGATTTGAGCCTGCAGTTAACGGTCAGTTACGGCTCTCACCAAATCACGACTCTCTATATTTTGCAGTTAACGGAGTTTCCCCAAAATTTAGCAATAAATATTTTAAAAGTTATTAACAATTTGAAAAAGTTATTTTAATAATTACGTGCATCGTTTCTTCATGATTCCAACGATATAAAAAAACTCGTTTTTTGGATTTTTAGCAGTTAACGGTGATTTCTCAAACCACGGAGTATAATATTTCGTCAGACCTTATTTCTTTTTGCTTAATTGCGTTACTTACATTCTAGTGAGAAAATAGAACAGAACAAAATGTCAATGGAAATTTAAAAAATTTTGAAATTAAGTGAATGTTTAGGGATTCAAAATTATTTTTTCCAACTGACCCAAACCATCCTTATTACATGAAAGTTTCTCCTCGCATTTTCATACTTTCGATTTTTTTAATAATTCAGTATATGTAACGATTAAATTTCTCAACATTCTAAAGAAAAACAAATGAGCATTAGAAAAAATATTGGTCTCAATGCGGACGAAACAGTATTTTCATGAAGCAAACACATTCTTCTTGTCTCAAAAAAATGTATTTTCTCTAAGCAGTTAAGCGAGAATCACATTTAAAGATTTGAAAATATGATATTTTTTATTAATCGTGGTAATAATTAGACCAATAAATGTAAGTGTTTATCTTTACCTTAAAAAGTTGTAGTCATGAGATCATACATTGTTGTTGAAAATCAGATGCGTTGCGACCCTTCATAAACATGAATTAGTGGGCGTTTTCGGTTTGTTTATCTATTATTTATCTATTATTGATAAACGAGAAAGTTTTAATTGTAAATTATTTTCTCATTATGGGAAATAATTTTACTATTAACATTCTGTTACTGACTATAATTTGTAAACTTTATAATACTTTTACAGATATCGGAAAAATAAAAATATGAACAAATTTAATTAATAAAATGTAAACATCTGTTATCATGTACTTTAACTAGAAGAATAATTTAGGCTTAACGTGATAAAAAAATAATATAAATCAAACACCTTTCTTAAGTTATAAATAATTATTAGAATGCAAATAAAAGAATTTCAGTGTGATATTTTTAAAGAATTTTTGTGACAACTAGCAGGCAAAAAAAAATTACAAATTGAGAGCTAGGGTGATGGCATGTTGTAAATTTATAGAATAGTTGTAAAATCAGCAAACTCATGATGTTCTTTATAAAAAAAAAGATGTCAGTTTTCTCAATTTGTATTTTATTTTAACTATAAATGTATTTAACTGCAATTCATTAATTCACAAATTGATAGTTTATTTAAGGGTAAGGTGAAAAGAACGGTGCTTTATAATTTTGCAAGCGCTGACTGCTGCCCCCTACATTTGTTCTTTTTGGTGAAAAATACTGCTATACATTTTCTTATATTTTTAAGAAATTGTTTGGAGGCTCCGCTAGATCGTTTTATGCGTGAAAATGGATTTTTCAGTTCTTACTTAAGAAAATAATAAACACTAAAAAATGCTTTCACCCATAGAAAGTACTCGTTATGTACTAAACAATAAGTCCTACATTTAATGGACCAAACAGAAAAATGTAAAATATGTTATCTGTCATAGAAAATGTGTATTTTCATTACAATCTACTCGCTAAATCTGAATTAGTCAAAATTTTGCTACTTCAATCAGTAGACTCAATTTTGACTTAAAAATTCGTTCATTTCAAGTTTTTGACTGAAGAATTAGTCAACGGGCCACTGTTAGTACCTTACCAATTAAATTAGTCAAGAAAATTACTATTTTTTTAGACACGGAAATTTTTTTTTATCACGGAAATTCACGAGAAGTACCCCAGACATTTGGATTAAAACGGAGAAATGGTGAGTTTATAATAAATATATATATGTGTGAAACTCGCTTCAGTTTTTTATATTTTCGCTTTGAAAAAAAGTGTCACTAGTTTGTACTTTTATTATTTAATTAAAATTTTCTTTCTTCGCTCCGATAAGTGTCACGTATTAAAATAAATCTAGTTGTGCAATTTAAAAGACAATTTAAATTGCTGTCTTAGACAAATAAACATTTTTCACTTGATATTTTTGATGTTATTACTTTAAAAGTTTTTATAGGTATTTTTTTCCTGGATTAATGTGCACACACGGAAAAAAATTCTTGAGGCGAACGAGTGAATAGAGAATATATTAAACTCAAAGAAAGTGTTTATTTATTTATTTTCAACAGATTATGTATAATTGTATTATCTTCAGATTAGAAAAAAAATTTAGTTGTTATAGAAATATATTAACTTATAGTAGCCAATTTTTCGTCTGGTATCGCGAAAATGAATTTCCCTGAAATCCGTGTAATGCATTTGAAGGTCAAGTTTGTTGTTTCTATCGCGTTCCTTGATATTTCAATATAGTTATCGCCTACAATCGAAACAAATGTAAATTATTATTACTGCATCATAAACTCCATTTAATATTAACAATCGCGCACACTTTAAGTGGTAAAAAGCTTTTAATTGTCCAAAGTAAATCTCAACTGTCACTGCTCCCGATTAGACCGTCGCCATTTTATTTCGCTGCTCCCATAAGGCACCGGCGCTCTTCCGACAATACTGCTTCAGACTCCTATTCTTAATATCCCTATTATAGCTATACATATTAGGGGTTTGACTATACGATATCTCTGGTATATGAAAAATGGTCAAGGATATTCATTTTCGCTGACTCAGGGATCTTTCTAAATTCCTTCGTTCGTTTTCAGCCTAATGTTTGGCTATAATAAGGAATAATATCCCTGTCCCAGCTCAATTTTTTTTACCGTGCAGGATTTCATTCATAATATGAGGAGAATATTTCACATGGGGAGTAAATTAAAAATACTTGTACCGGCAGACATATCCGAATCTTGAATTTGGAAATAGGTACATAAAAAACACAGATTTTTTATAGTTTTATAACTCCTATCGCACTTTAGAATTGTATGAAATTTCGAACGACTCTAATACTTAACCAATCATAAATTATGAGAATTGACCAATTTTACGCACACATAGCACGCAATGGTAGCGATTGGTGATGCTGAATATTCTAAAAAAAATTAAGTTTAATTAATCCCGAGTCGAAATTTTGACGCTACTTTGAAGTTTCAGCTCATTATTAGAACCTACTTTTACGCTATTTAAACATATAGCCCCTGCTTTAAGCTTTTAACTTCCAGAGAGTGAAACATTAGAGCCTACTTTGAGGCTGTAACACCTCTCTGAAGCTACTTTGAATCTTTAAAGCCTAAATTTTTATAACTCAGGACAAAAAAATATATATTCGAGATTTAACCTAATTGTCATTAATTATTTATATATAAATCAATTTTTCTTTGCAATGCTTAATCACAGAAAAATATTTTCTCTTAACTGAAAATGCTGAAAATTGGTATGAGAATGATATTCATCATGGAAAATTACAAAATAGTGTGGATTAATAAGTAATTATAAACATTTTTATCAATGATTAATGAAATTTTATGTAATAAACAGTCATGTAGGTGATTGAGAATCAAAACAGATTATAAGAATAAAATATTTTCTATCGCTAACAACAAATATTATGTATGAAATAAGAAATTTGGAAAATATATTGAAATATTTATTTAATAATTGTAATTAAATTCACATATTTTCATTACATTTTTATTACAGTATTATGGTTAATTTATTTGCAACATACTAAACAATAATAATTAAGATTTTCTGAACATTTTTTTAGAGATATATTACTATTTACGTGTCTAACACTTGATTGAGGAGGAAACAGTATTTCTTTTTCCTATAAAATGTTAACTGTTTAAATTTTTTTATCATATTTTTTGGAGAATAAGAAGATCCAAATGTATGAGAAATAATTGACCATTCATCTCGAATTTTGAAACGACGAGACAATTAGGTATAAAACCAGTACTGTTATTGTTAATATAAACTTACTTTCTAATGAATATTAGATTGAATCTTAAACTCAATATTTATATTTTTCAGTATGATTGGATTAATTATAATGATGAACAACTTTTTAAAAATTTTGACTTCATCAAGAGATAAAACGATATTTTTATTGAAATCAGCCAGTTTGACATTGTATTCATTTAAGTAATAAATAACACAGAATCAAATTTAAATATGTAGCCTCAAGTTCTTTTAAAGCGTACAACGTAGAATACTTTTAAAAAACAGAACCAATGTATATTGAACTCTTCAAAAATCGTTTTAAATATTTAACGACAGAGAAAGTTAAAAAAAAGTAATTATTCGATTAATTATTTTGGATTTAAAAAGATTTTGGGCCATGAATTATTGGAGGAGTACTAATGATTTTTATCATAGACATCCCAACGCATTCCGTTAGCTGAATTGGTTAGGGCGCTAGGCGTTTGGTAAATACTCAGTGCGTGCGTACGATCTCGGGTTCGTTTCTTAGTACATGCGAAATTTTTAGTGTACTATGCTTTACTGTCATAATGAACAAATTCTATTAATAATATGTCTAAAGGATAACTTCAAATATTCTTGATATTTATATCGCAGATATTTTTTTTATTTTTTCTGATAAATAAGATAACTTATTTTTATTCATCCATATTGGTGTAAGATTATAGAGAACCTGCTTTGATGGCACAAGTTCTACAGTAGTAGTTTGATCTGCAAAAGAGGGTCTAATTTATCTTGAATAAAGAACCTACTGGGACGCTAAACGTGGAAAAACGGCCGATTTGGAACCCTTTTAGCGTCAAAGTAGGGTCTAAATTACATTGAAATCGCTGCTTATTTAGACCCTACTTTACAGCTTACAGCCCCTACTAAGGTCGGAGTTATGGCTTCAAAGTAGGGCCTAGATTTCGCCTTGGGATAGTAATAATGATGAAAATTTTCCAGCAAGTTTTTTAATAATTAAAAAATATTGAATCTAATATATTTAATAATAATAAAAAAGTCATTACAATGAACATTTGTTAATTAATTTTTCTCTTTTTTGTTTCAGTTCAGTTCAATCTATATGTTTATTTAAAAATTAATGTAAAATATTATAATTTCACCTATTCTTTATTATTTTTTATATTGAGTCTCGGATTGAATGACATTTGTGTTTTTATTACCTTTAAAAAAATCATTCAATATTCTATCATTTGAATTTGTGGCGCTAAATGGTTGAATATTTCCAAGTTGTAACGTCGGGAATCAAATAATCCCACATTTTTTTGCTAAAAAATTAATTAATATTTCAGTCGTACTTTTTAAAATATAGTTTCTAATGAATTTCTGAAGTTTCTACACTTATCTTAAATTGAATATTGTTAAAAAATGTTTGTCTTAAAGTCAAAGAATTTATAAATCAGTAATTTTATTTAATCTAAAATAAGCAATGCTAAATGAAATAATTTATCAATTGTGAATACCACAACTTTCAAATATTTTTGTTTTTAAAATATTAATATTCTACAAGAAAATGAAATTTTAAAACAACAACTTGACGGGTTGTACTTTAAATTTGAATCAGTGATATTGCATTGTTAATCAGTGAATATTTTTACTGATTTGGTTCAATGATCCATTACTCACTAAATAAAATTTGAAGATTAGGACAAAAATACGGTTTCAAAATTCGAATGAATATTTTTTATTTAATTAGAAAGTTTATTCGAGATCTTATAGAGGTTTATAGATATAATATAATATTTAGATACATTTTCCCTTTTCTGCTTGTCCTCATTTTCTCGTTTTGGGCTTAAATTTGAACTGAATTAATACAACCCAATTAGAAGATCTAACTATTTTTCGTTGGAAATTCATTATTTTTGATTAGGAAACCGATTATTTGGTTGAAAATTTTATTATTATCTTGAAAATTCATTTTAAAGCCTGAGATTAGTATAATTATCGCTTGGGCTGCTAGTATCTGACAAACTAAATAGACATTGAAAAATAAGATAAGAATAAGTGATTAAATGCGGCTATAATTATTACAAGACAAATAAGTGCAACATCACCGAAACCCAGCAAGCCATAAAATGCTCAAGTCGACAGCTGGGACGCTTATGAATTTTTGTTTTCACCAATTCATTAGTATTTCAATTTAAAAGCTAAATATTGAAAATGTTTATTCAAATTTCTTAGCAAGGACTGTTTGAAATAATTAGAGCATTAGATTTCTCAGATTAGATTATCTGCAAATTCAACAAACTCAAAAAAGACTAGAAGAATCTTACAATGTGAATTTTCTCTCTTTTTTATAGCAATAATAATCTCGCCAAGTTTTCGTGAAAAATCTACCGAGAATTTTTACCATATAAATCGGGAAATTTTAATGAAATCTAAATGACTTAAAGGGATCTCATAAGATTTCAAAGTATTTTAAAAGATTTTAAGAGAATTAATAGTGTTTCGATAAATTCAAGGGTTTTCAAAATATGATAAAGGACTTTCAGGAATTTGGAGAAATTTTCATATCTTCAAAAGGATTTATGAATTGCCAGGGGTTTGGAAATATTTCCACGGATCTTAAAGATTAAAATGAATTTCAAAGGCATTTCAAAGATTTTAGAGAATTTAGTAATGTTTCGAAATTCATCGCGGAAGTTCAAGGGTTTTAACTAAACGAAGCGGACTACTGGGTAACGCAAGAATGATCTAGATTGTACAAAATTTAACTTTTGTATATCTTGTCCTAAAAGTATTTACAAAAATATATCTAAAACTTGTACCAGAATTCATATTAGCAAGGTAGATAGGTTTTTGCCAGAAAATAATAGGTTTAATAAACCGTTGAAGAATACAAAAAAACTCTAAATTTTGTTTTTATTTGTTTAAATTTGTAAACAAATGACAACAAGTGTCACTATCAAGGGCCGACAACGTATGAGTCACCCGAATTATATTTCATCACTCGTACTGTAGATAGCACCTTGAGTCTTACCGTAGCCGGTATCTTATTTGTTAATCATCTTCCTGCATTCGAATCAGACAATACAAGTTTTTTTCAGTTTATTAAATATGCGTAAAAATATTTAAAAGTTAAAAATTTTCTTCATGATGTTACCGCATTTTCTAACTCAAGATCTCATTTCATAAACCTAAATTTACAAAAATCAACTATTCGTATTTCCAGATTTTGATTTAAGTTTTTTTCGGGAATGCGAAATTCTCTGTTTTTTTAATGCGACATATATAAATAACATACCCTCCTTTTGAAACAGAATCAGAAATTTAAGTAAATTGTAAAAACAAAATTAAGCTGGTTTGTGAATTTAAGTGCTTGGAATAATTATAACACTGTAGATTATGTAATAATGTAGGGGTTTCACATCTATGACTGGAATGAGAGAAGGATCCACGAAGTAGTTCGTGGATGGGTCTATATAAGTTATTCTATTTTATTTTCCCGATATATATTTGTAAAGAAAAGCATAACATTGTGAAAATTATTGTAAATTACTCTTCAAATATGGAATCAATTCCCTGTATTTTGTTTTCATAGTTGAAGGACGTAACTACAAAGTTGCTTACGGAAAGATTTTTTGGGGTATGTTTTTTTGCCTAAATTCTTTATTGCGTTCTGAAGCGTGGTCTTGCAGTTTTTGGGGGTCTCTTTAGTTTACTTCCATATACAATATCGGTCGCCTGAGGTCATATACAGGGTGTCTAAAAAGTCCAGGGACGGTTGGATATTTCCACAGGTAAAATAATTTTCAAAAAAATGAAGGTCATTCCTAAAGTAAATTTCAACGAGGAATTCAAAGGTAACCTTCATTTTGACCTTAAAGTTGACCTCCATGGCTTTTTGAAGGTCAACTTTGTTTTTTAAAATGGAAACCCCCTTTTTTTACATCTGCAATCGATTGAGCGGAAAATTCTACGTGTACCCAAGTCATAGGTGATTTGTAAAGTTCAAGGTCAGTTAGAGGTTATTTGAAATTAACAAAGTTTTCCAAGAGGTCAGTGTAATTCCTTAAGTAAATTTCAACGAGGAATTCAATGGTGACCTTCATTTTGACCTTGAAGTTGAACTTCATGGCTTTTTGAAGGTCAAATTTTTTTTCATTTAAATGGAAACCATCTTTTTTTACATCTGCAATCGATAGAGCAGAAAATTCTACGTTCAGGTACGTACCCAAGTCATAGGTCAATTGTAACTGTTAAAATTTTTCATTAGAAGTTCCAGGTGTTCTAGTGAGAGTTCTGTTCCTCCCCGAAGAGTTATACAGCCCTATACCGTTTTTCGATACCAAAGTCAATACCTAAGGCGATACCATAAGTTCTATACCGTTTTTCCATCTGAATATTACGAATCGAAACTAAATTTACGTATTACGAGTACATACTTACTATCTTTCGCTAAAAGATTATTATGGCTCTATCAGGGATCTTCAGAGAACTGGTCAGCCTAAATCTACAGGATCTGAGGTGATGAGCGTGAAGTTGCTCCTGAGACAGAGCGAAATATTTTAAAAAGCATTAATTTCCATCCTTACAAAGTTCATCTGGTACAAGAGCTCAATGAAGACGATCCTGATCGTCGGGCTGAATTTTGTGAAATTATGAAATTATTATTATTATCCTCTTTTCTTGTACAATACAGTATTTTCAGATGAATCTACTTTCACATTAAAACGTGAAGTTAATAGGCAAAATTATAGATATTGGCCCGACACAAATCCTGATTGGATGTTGGAGAGTCACACACAATATCCACAAAAGATTAATGTTTGGGCCAGTATCTTGAATAATACATTGATAGGCCATTTCTTCATCGATGTTGATTTTAATGCCCGTGCATATAAAGAGCTTCTCAGAAACCAAATTGTACCAAGAATAAGGGAGATTTCACGCGATAATTTTCCAGATCTTGGTACCAGCAGGACAGAACAGCAGCTTATTACGGTAAGGAGGTTCGAGAATATTTGGATACTCAGTTCCCTCAAAGGTGGATTGGAAGAAGGGGTGAAGTCGAGTGGCCTGCTAGATCTCCTGATCTGACGCCTCTCGACTATTTTCTTTGGGGTTATTTAAAGAGCAAAGTATACTCAACGCAACCGCAAAGCTTAGACGAATTGCCAAATCGGATTTTGCAACAGGCTACTTTGATTGATAGGGAGATAATACGTAATGCTGTAACTCGTTTTTACAATTGCATAGCTTTTTTGTAAAGAAGCTTAAAGTTTTCAGTTCGAACATCTTCACTGAAGCATGAGAGGCAAGGGGACACACGCTAATCAAGCACCCCAAAGGGAACAGAATTTACTACGTCCACGTCGTTCTTCCTGGTAATGCTAAACGTAAACGTAAACTGCTTGGTAAAAACCTTGAAGATTATCACCAAGATCAATACAGAGCTCACCAATGAATTTCTCATTGAAATTTACTTCAGGAATTGCACTGACGTCTTGGAAAACTTTGCTAATTTCAAATAACCTCTAACTGACCTTCAAAGTAAAAATTGACCTATCACTTGGGTACGTACCTGAACGTAAAATTTTCCGCTCTATCGATTGCAGATGTAAAAAAGAGGGTTTCCATTTGAAAAAACAAAGTTGATCTTCAAAAAGCCATGAAGGTCAACTTTAAGGTCAAAACGAAGGTCACCATTGAATTCCTCGTTGAAATTTACTTCAGGCATGTCCTTCTCTTTTTTGAAAAATATTTTACCTGAGGAAATATCCAACCGTCCCCGGACTTTTTAGACATCCTGTATATCTACTTATTGGTATTTGTTTAATTGATTTAGCTGTATTTCAGCGAAAAAGTAGAACAGAACAAAACTACTACAGAAATTAAATTTTTTTTTAAACAAATGTTGAGGAATTAAAAATTATTTTCGCCAACTGACCCAAATAGGATTGTGCCTTAAGTCCATGTGATAAGAAGGTCACGTGACTAAACTTGGTCTTCGACATTTCTTTCCTAACTTACATCTGAACGAAATGAGGTATCGCTCTGATAGTTCGGGAAATGAAAGAAGAGGTAATAAAGTCCATGTCTCTGCTTTGTCCCGGTGAAAATTTTAAGAAAAATTTTTTTTAAGAAAATACCAGCGAAAGTTTTCTTTCCCAACTTACGTCCACACGGAATGAGATATTGTGTTAAAAATTTGGCACGATAAATAGAAGGCATGCAAGAATTTGTCTCTTGTCCTAAATAATTAGAATAGTGAAAAAAGTTTTTTTTTTAAATTTCTATCTTGGAGAAATATCGACCGTGCTGTCGTCAAACCCTACAAGCGATTTGCAATGTTGTCAATGGGCTAGTTATAAGGTTTATATTTATCAAAGTGGGACAAAACAATAATCGCTCACGAACATTATGCACCAATAATGCAAAAACTAATGTTTGCACTTGAAATGCAAATAAACATATTTGGTCTGACATACGTATCAGTCTGGTATCAGCTGTGTCAAAGCAGCACTAGCTTCTGCTGTAAAACCTAAATGTGTCCGTCGATAATCATTATTTGCATAAATAAACTTTTTTCTTCCTCCAACTCTTTGCAAGACCACAAAAGATCCTTAAATATTTATTAACATTTCCCGAAAAAAATTTCCGCGTTATTTAAACTTTTATTTTTCAATATGGGTGAATAAATATTGATCTTAGGGCTGACTTGATGAGATGTTACACTCATTACATGGCCTTAAGAAACTTATTAACAGATTTGTAACATCGAATTGGGACATTTTTCTCACTTGCGGGTGTCTTACATATCTGCGAAGTCTGTCTTGCAGCTTCTAATGTGTCCCCAAATGGTTTACAATTTTCTTGTACCTTCTTTCCTATTCCAGAGGCTGCTTCTAGAACACACATACACATTTAAATCTGAGCCAAATCTTTTTCAGCTTTTCGCAAACAATGCGACAAAGTATTTTCAAAATAGCACGAACTATTCTTAGTCGAATTTATGGTAAGACTCAAAATTAACAAAGTTTCCCATGTTAAATGCACGGGAAGAAATCCCTTTTTTGAAGTTTTGGTGTCATTTTTTCGGGTTTGGGAAAATATGACGTGAAAGTATATAGACTTGTAGAGAATTATTCAGCATAGAATTTTATGCATCAAACATATGAGTTTGATACCCCTAGCACACCCCTACGAGTCCTTGAAAACTACCCTTAAAACCAAAAATATAAATTCTTCATGAAATCGAACTTTTGAGCACTGTATTGTCGTCCTTTGTTTACTTAAAATGGCTTGAAATGACTTATATTCGTCTAGCGGAATATTTATAGACATTTGTCAATTAATTTTCAATTATTGTAAAAAATGGAATTTGTTTAAATAATTATTGTTTTAGAGATCCTTTTTTAATTAAGAATTATTTCTATCTCTTAAGTGGAATGTTTCTCAACATTGGTTTATTAATTTGTAATTATTTAAAGAAATTCCATTTGTTTAAATAATTCAAAATAAAATAAGCAGTGATAACAATTATTCCACTAGACCAATATGGATAATTTTAGGTAAAAAAATTTCATGATGAATTGACATTTTTGGTTTTAATTGCAGTTTTCAGGGACACGTAGATAAGAGATAAACTTTTTTGCAGGTAATTTCAAGATGGTATTCCATCTCCCTCGCAGTTGGGGTGCGAAACTCGTTTATTGTTTTTGCCGCAAAAATGTAAAAACAATTGACAGTAGGTTACTTTTCGTACCCGAAGTCCGAAGAAAACGATACCTTTTGAAGTGGTTCCATTAACACTACCAAGACTATTTTTTGTTGCAGGTATATGGTACCCTGAAATTAGCGTTAGATTCACACTTTGTTTTTACTGTGAAACCCGAATGTCAGATACATGCAACTTTTCGTTGGATAATGCTCAACAAGCCTCTATACTTTCCTGTCACATTTTCCCCAGCCCTAAAAAATTATTCCGAAGAGTCAAAAAAGTGATTTTTCTCCACGCATTTTACATGGGAAACTTCAAGCCAATACCGGCACCTATTAAAATAAAAACAAAACAAAAATTACGGAATTTCTTTTTTCGGATTTACAATTAAATGGGAGGATCGTTGCCCTCTAGCACGAAGAAAAAATTTCTATGCGTTTTTGGACTACGCTAATATGAAGAGTGTAAATTTAAAAAGAGTTGCTCAGATGCATTTTTGTAATTTCTGAATTTGAGATAGTGCAATATTAAGTACAGGAATTAATTATTGAATAAGATAATTCAAATTTATCTTATAAAATTTGTTGAGTATACTTAGGAGGCAGGGAATGTCAATAAGCGGAAGATCTTACACTTCATGATTAAATAATTCATTTAATTTTAACTTCCTATAAAAAAATGAAACAGAAGAATTCAATCTCAATACGTAAAGTTGCCTTTTTATATCCAATACTTATCATGTAAAATTTTCATTTAGTTAGCTTAAGAGGAAATAATGATTAAATGCTCATGACTAGAGAAAAGACTCATTCATATATTTTGATTCAAAGAATTAGTATTTTCTTCCAATGAACATTTCTCTTCAATTAAGAATCATTTTTCTCCCTTGAAAATTAATGTCGGCTAAATAAGGAAATTATGTTAAACAACGGTTTCTTTAATTTAACACAAATATTTTTCTGAGTTTAACTTATCGGGTATTAATGTAGTATTTTGAAAACACCACATTATTTGTAAAAAATCTTAATTATTTTGTCATCTAGTAAACATTGCTGTCAGAATAGGAAACAAAGATACGAGAAAACAAATTTTATTTGATTCAACGTTACCTTATGCGAGGCTTCAAAATATGAAATTTTTGTAATCTTTTCACAACTGCCTTTTTGTTCATGAAAAAATGAGAAAATTCAACTTTTTAACCGAAAATGACGGTGTCACAAAAATGGTTTGACCCGGAATAAAGATCACAGAATGTCTTCATTATAGAAATACAAATTTAACATCAAAATTGCAAAAAATGTAAAGGAGGGTTTTTGTGTAAAGATGTTCTTTAAACCTTTTGAAAAATTTTGAAGGGTCATTTCTCAAATAAACTTCCAAATTTAAATACTCACAATTTGGCAGAATTTTTGTTCAACTCTGATAAAAACATGCTTTCTGATTAATCATATAAAATACCACATTATTTTTCAAAACTATTAATTATTTGAACATACAGTGAATATTGCTTTTTGATTAGTAACACAAAGATTCAAGAAAAACCGCTACTTTGGGCGAGGCTACAAATCATAATAACTTCATCAATTTTTCCCACCTTAATTTAAGCCCAAGTTTTCAAAAGATTTAAAGGTTACGATTTAAAAATATTCAACAAAATTTATAAATACTTCCGTATATGATAAAGGACTTTTAGGGATTTTAAGCAATTTTAATAATGCCTTCCAAAATATTAAGATATTAAGGGGGTTTCCAAGGAATTAAATTGTTCTAAAGAGATTTAAAGATATTATGTACTCGCACGATAACCATGGAATTCAATGGATTTCAAAGAATTTTCACATGGTTTAAAAATCACGTGATTTACCAAATTTCTCAAAGAAGACACCTGATTATGAATATAAATGTATGCATTTTGAGAGATTGAGAAACTAAGAAACGATCAGGGTTGTACGAAATTCAAATCATATCGCATCTAACAATTGGAAATATTTTTTAAATATAGCCTCTTTTTAAAATTTTTTAAAATTTATCTGCTATATCATCAGAGATTGTAACTTACCGACAGTAGATCAACCCTCCAAACCATGAAGGCAGAAAATCTGCACAATATCGATCAAGTTAAGAATCTTCAATAACAGAAAAATGCTTAACGTCTTAATAAGACTAGAGGGAAAATAATATTTTAAAATTAAAATTATTTCTTGAAAAAAGATCCTACTCCATCTTCACTCCATTTGTCGTGAAAAATTTTTTTTTTTTTAAATTAGAGGAATTAAAAAAGCTTGGAATTTTGTTTCTCTTTTCTTTAAGCTTGTATGCAAATGTATTACAATAAGAGTCACTGTCAAAGATCGAGTACGTGACAGGTAGAAAAATTATTCAAAAACTTTTACTACTTTTCAATACTTGGGATATTTAACATTATGACCGTAATTTTTTAAGCATCTTCAGGCAGTCTTTGGCTTTAAGTTTATCACATTCTTCGACGCATGGTACAGCCTTATCAAATTTTACTTTTTCCGCTTTAACGTACTCATCAAGAGCTTTATCACAGCACTTGTCCGCAACCTGGAAATAGAAAAAGAATATCCCTATTTATATTTATGTTAAAATTTCTTGAATAAATTACCATTATTAGGGACCGTTTAAAAATAACGTCGCGGTACCAAGAGGGGTGAGAGGTAACAGGTTTTCTGACGATTTGCGACTTAGGTGGGCAAAAGGCTTTACGGAGAATGTGACATTATAAATGTGAATAGTATTTTTTTGACATTCTTGAGAAATTAAAATTAGCCACTTTATTTTACACTCTTTTCTCAATTCATCTCTTTAACCCTTCTTTAAAGAATTTCTTTTTTTGCCCTGTTTTCAAGAAAATTTTCTTGTGGGCATTTTGCGGTATGAACGCGGCTAAAATATTATGTTAGTATTTTTTTGTTGTTTATTTTAGACATTTATCAAATAAAATGATAGAAAGATGTTGACTCAAAGGATAGAGGGTGTTCTTATTTGTGACGTTAAAGAGTTGTTTCTTGATCTGTAACGAAGAAGGGAAGCAGTGGAAAAAGTGTTCAAAATAGCGTGACGTAGTTTTTGATCGGCAACAAGTTTTATAAACCTAAATTTACAAAAATCAAAAGAGCACATATTTTGGACTATTATTTTGAAAAAGATCACATATTTTGTTTGAAATAGATTATAAATAATATTTTATGTATACCTTAATATTCTTAGATTTGTCAAATTCATCATAGCACTTGTCACATTTGTCCGCCGTAGTACCATAGATTTTAAAGTGTTCTTTAAGGATTTCAGGCTGTGACATACAATTTGCTATATATGACTTTATTTCGTCAGTATCTTTTCCTTTTGGTTTCATAGCGTTAACTGCATTCTAATAAGAAAGAAAAAAACGAATAGAGATATTCAAATTTTATTTGTATGAAAAAAAATTACCGATTGAAAATTAATTTCATTAACTGACCCAAAAAGGTTTTTCTAATTTATCTATGGCCAGAAGTATTTTGTTTGAAGTTTCTATATGTCTAATATTATATGGAGCCTTTCCAGACTCGGTGGAATCATCTGCGAAGATTATCTGTGAAGATTGGAAGTATTAAAAAAAAAAAGTTTATTATTTAATTTATAATACTTTAATGCATTTATATGATATAGAGCATTATTTCTTGTGCACCTACTCAGATAATCAAAGCTGTCGGATCTAAGTCAAACTTGGGAGTGCTATGCTATTGGAGAGTAGTTTATGGGAAAAAATGCTGGTTGGAAGTAAATAAATAAGGGGAAATTAGGAGAAGATAAGGAAAATGAGGGGTGCAAAAATAGGAGGTGTGATGGAAAGTAGGAAAAATGATTGTAAGGGACGGCTAGTAGACTAGTACGGGCAAATAGGGTTTTTAACCATGATTTATTGAGGTCAAATTCCTATTTGAAAAATGATTACCACTTTTTAAACACAATGATCTTAAAAAAAACATGAACTATTTTTAATATAAGATAATGAAAAATTCCTTTTTTCCAAAAACATACAATTTTATTTTTAGTTTTAATTTTAAAGGTAAAATATTATTGTTTTAAAAACAGGAACACCACACAAAAACACACAAAAATTTATTTCATCGTCTTTTTTATTCAGCTTATACAAACTGCATTTTTGTTATTTTAGATATTTTTAAACTATTTAAATGTGAACCAAATTTTCTGTACTGTTTCGCAAATGGAATAACACAATTTTTTCAAAACAGCTAAATAGGCTTTACAGTTAAATCTAAGTAAGAGTAAGATAAATAATACGTAGTTTGTCAAAATTTGTGAGAGACTTACTTGGAAGGTACAAAAAGCTAATGAACAGAAAATCGGAGAATTCATGATCAAATAATTCTTTTAATGCCTTGTTCCTCGTAAAGATGAACTAGAACTATTTAAACTCGGCCTACAAAGTTGTCTTTTTTTATACTACATTATTATCCCGTGGAATGTTTACTTAATTTTTGGAAGAGTAAAAGTTGAGTCTACAAGAATAAATGTTTCTGAAATCTTTGATTAAATTGTTTGAATATGCTGATGTAATATTTTATATGGCAGTATATTTACAATGCCAGAAAAGCTGCCAGAAATTCCATATGTGGCTGAATTCATTTTAAATATCATGAAGGTATCAAGTGTGAAAAAAATATTCGCTAAACAATTTATTTAAGTTAAAAAATATATTCTTGGTAATAATGTTTAAATCACTTGGCATAATAGAGCAATTAATGTAAATATTCATAGATTTTTTTTGCGATGACTGAAGGATTCTTTACAATCAAACTACAAACATTTTTTTTCATGAATGGTACACTGAGAAAACTACATCGCATGAATTACAATATATACCGTAATTCCTGCGCTATATATCGTAATTATCGCATTATAATAGCGCAAAATCGTGATATCGTACATTGCAAGTTTTTAAATTATATAAGGCATAAATATTGCAATCTATAAAGTAAGAATATAAGTTTATTACGCTATCACAGCGTATTTCTTCTTTTCTGATCTCGCGAGGGTTCGAGTAGTCAGCAAGCGATCACAAAAAAATAAAGATAAAGTTTACATCGATTCCAGGTGAAAGATTCACCGGAACAAAAATTGACCTTGCCAGATAAACTTTACATGAATCGAAGATAATTTCCGATTTTTAACCTGGCCTGGATAATCTTTCATCTTATAATCGCTCCATTTTTATTCGAGGTGTAGTGACAATTACGACACCAGCGCTATCCAGTGTCGTTTAACTTCATTAAATTTGAGAGAGATGGGTATTCCCATCTGTCAGTAACATTTTGCATCGATGAGTTCAGAATTATTTTCTTAACCTTAGTGAAAATATGTTTAATCATTAACCGTTGCAGGTCCTACCTACAACAAGTTTTCCCTTTTTTCTGTGATTGTTTTAAATCTGGTGTCTCGATTTATAGCTCAACTCACTCATACTCTGTCTTTTTTCCATTGCTGCTAAGGACGCCGCGCCGCACAGTGGGGTGAAATCGGAAAACGAGGTTCAAAATGACATTTAGAACGCAATTATGCACCGATTTTAGAATTTTTTTTTGTTGAAAAATTCAGAAC
>NC_046662.1:19033499-19036609 GCF_010883055.1 Belonocnema kinseyi | reverse complement strand
TTTTTCGATGTTTGCATTAAAATAAAAATTAAATAAACAAAAAAATAAAAAATCTACTCTCACCATTTTCTGAAAAATTTAGTTCTGAATTTTTCAAAAAAAGAATTCTAAAATCGGTGCATAATTGCGTTCTAAATGTCATTTTGAACCTCGTTTTCCGATTTCACCCCACTGTGCGCCGTATAGAAGACGACACTAACCAAATTTAACTTCATTTTTTTCTGTTATATTAGTACATTATAATATCGTAAAAAGCTCCGGGACCTGATTGTATGTTATAATATTGCGCTTTTTTGAAATATAGAGATTTTGCTATATCATTGTGCGATATCTTTTTCTCCGTGTACCTATATACGCTTTGGGAATATGAAGCTAAGACATTAGTTTTAAACAAAGATTTATTAATAAAGTCTTTAAATAATAAAATAGTAATATTTCAGGCTTTGACTCAGAGAAAAGTGAAAAATCATTAGTTTATTTTACTAAAGTCAATTTGTTATTGATAACACATGGTGTGCATGACATACATCAGGCACATAGGCATTGAATGGATTATTTTGAACGTGAAGAAATTAGAGCGAAATAGATTAAATGAATACATAATTTGATTTTCTCATTTTTATATAGAAACTTAAAAATATTATGGTTTGAGACAGGTGACATAGAATGTTCAAACTGTATGTGATTTTCCCTATTGTAAAGTTCAATAATTCTGGCCTCTCATTATTTTAATATAGCCTAAAATGTTAACCAATATTACATTACTAAATATTTCAAATAATAGAATTAGTGATTTTCTCCTAATCCTTAATGTGTCGCTTTTCTCTAATTCTTGAATCAGCAGAATTTTAGCATAGTACTTGATTTTAGATTTCTCTAACTTAGATTTAGAGAAAACATTGAACAAATGAATTCGATTTAAAGAAATGATTTTATGTGCTTTAAATAATAACCGATTATTTCCATAATTTTACGAAATTAAACAAATTTTATGAATCAAATCATTTATTTCATTGAAAGAAGAAAAAAACGTCATTATTTAAAATAAAAAACAATATTTTTTCGTCTAAAGGTAGGGGATATTATAAATGACAAAATATTGAGTATAAAAAAACCACTTATTTTTGACATAAAAGATTTGCCTCAGTTAGTATTTACTTTTCAATCAAAGTCTGAAACTTATTGAATAACATAACTGAAGATGAAGACCCTCACGGTTTTAATTTATAATTATTAAAGCATTTTCTTAAATCCTTACTTTTTTGAGAAATAGGTTAGCAAGGTTAGGGCATTCTAACACCTGGTTAGTAATTAGGTTGTTATCACTAAATTCCCTCGAAAAATCAGGGATTTTTGTTAATTTACCCAATTAAAGGGACTCAAGATATCGTCTATAGCGTTCATATCAAAGGCGATGGCCCATTCTATAAAGAAAGTTGTGAAAAATGCACTTCGTGATTGTTTGAAAAAAAGATTAAAATCAACAAATAGATCACTTGATCCAAGAAAATGCGTTTATATTCTTTTTACATTTATAAAAATTATTCGATTGTATTCTCTTTGGCACACTTTATAAGGATGTGAAAAGAAAGGACGAGTTCGTCAGCCACCATAAAATTGTCAGAGTTATAGCATTTTCAAATACAAAAAAAAATTAAAACGAAAATTAAAATGTTAAGTCAAACAACGTATAGTTTTCGTTTTATTCGTAAAAAAACTGTAGAAAATTGTTAAAAAAATTTTGGGCCAACGGAACAATCTATGAAAAAAATCAATAGCCAAAAGTCACTCATCCTAAAAAGATCAACAAATTCGTCACGAATAATTTTTTGATAAGACGCGTAACTTTTTGTTTATATCGTGAAAAATACCATGAAAAATAAAAAAATAAACAGTTGAATTCAATCATTCAAAAAAAATGTCAATTTTTCAATAATAGTTGAATCTTCAACCGAACCATGTTAATTTTTACAAACAGTTGAATCTTTTACGAAAAAAATGAAATTCTTTTAAAAGATATGCATTGTCAAACAATAACTACGATTTCTTTAGAAAAGAGTTGAAATTTTGAACTCCAAATTCTAATTTTTCTACAAATTGGTTCGATTTCTATGAAAATATTAGAATTTTCAACAAAAAAGCTAAATTTATATGCCAAAAAGTTGAATATTTTACATAAAACAATCAATTTTTAACAAAAAGTATAATAGTTAAGTTCGAAGATGTAAAATTTGATTTTCATAAAAAAAACCAGGAATTTTCTACGAAATAGATCGATTTCCAACGAAACTGATGAATGTGCAAGTAAAACGGATCAATTATCAAACGATAGTGGACAAGTTAAATTTTCACTTACTAGAATTAAGTTTTCAGCCAAAAACGAAAAAATTTTGAACAAAATAGTAAGATTTTTAACCGATTAGTAGAAGTGTCAAGCAGAAGAGATCAATTCTGACCAAAAATATAATAGCAGACTTCTCAATTTAAAAAATAAAATTTCAACAATAAACAGTTTGAGTTTGTCATATAGTTATATTTATTCAGTTTGAATTTAAGCGGGAAAACGACAAACCGAAAAAATTTCTTGAAAACAGGGGGAAAGAGTGTAAAATAAAGTCACAAATTGTCATTTTTTCAAGTATTTGGAAAAGTTGTTATTAGCATTTATATTAAAATTAAAGAAATTAAAATTAAATTAAAGTCACACTTAAAATCTTATTTAAATTCCAATCATCAAATTAATATGCAGAATTTCTGAAAATAAAACCAAAACGTAACATTTTGTGTTAATCCCAGCCCACCTGTGACAAATCGTCACAAACGCTTTTACCCCGTCCCCCACCCTGGAAGTGTGACGTCATTTTCGAACGGCGCCTAATAGCATGAAGCTGTTGATGCATTCTTCAAAGCAGGAATTTAAGGTATAATTTTGAAAAAATTCCACGTCAATTTTTTTTTAATTTAGCCAATTAAATTGAATTGTAATCAATTATAATGCAATGGTTAAACATTTGAAATACAATGCAATAAATTTAAAAATAATAGTAACCGAAAAAAACTCTGAACTTTTTAACAAAGAAAAATCCAAATTTTAAGATTGCAATAACTAA
>NC_046662.1:19031263-19033399 GCF_010883055.1 Belonocnema kinseyi | reverse complement strand
CATTCTCTCAACATGTCCGAACCATCTTAACCGATTTCTTTCCCATGTGTCTACTAGCGTCTCTTCTGCACCACTTTCTTTTAGAATTATCTCGTTACTTACATTGTCCATTAGGGATTTCCCGCTTATTATGCGCATGAATCTCATGTCAATTGCGTTAATTTTACTCTTTTCTTTTCCTTGATAAATCCATGTCTCGCTACCGTATAGTACAGTCGGTACAAATATAGAATTATGTATTGCCATTTTAGCTTTATTTGATATATTTTTACTTGTGATAAGGGGACCTGCTCTACCAATAACCTTCTTACCTTCATTTATTCGTCTATCTAATTCCTCATCTATCTTCCCGTCCCTAGTAAATAAGCTACCAAGGTATACAAACTTATCAACTTGTTCAATTATCTCATCATTTAATAAAATATTGCATAGCGTTTTCTCACTATTTCCTTCGAACACCATAGTTTTTGTTTTATTTGCGTTAATTTTTAAGCCAATGCTATTCATGCTTGCATTTAGTTTATTCAACATTCTTTGTAGGTCTTCGATAGAGTCGTTAAAAATCGTCCTGTTTAAAATTCTTAGAAAACCCATAAATACACGCACATGTATATTGAAAGTGAAGAAAATTTCAATTCTAAATGTGCAGAATTGGAGAAATATAAAATGTAGATCCAAAAAAAAAGGAATAAAAAAAGACCAAAAAGACTCATTTTCAAGAAATATTCATATCCGTATCACAGCAAAAAAAAGGTATTTTCGATAAAACAGTTGTATGTACTTTCAACAATATAGATAGACTATCACTTGAGAAGAAAATGTCAAGCAACTAAAACAGATCAGTTTTCAATCATCCATTTTTAACCCCCAATTGGAAAAAATTGAATTTTCCACCGGATAAAAAGTATTTTCAAACGAAAAGGATGGATGTTGACAGAATTGTCGAATTTTGAAGAAAATGATTCAGTTTTGAGCCAGGTAGTATAATTTTTGACAGAAAAAGCACCATTAACAACAAATTTCATTTTAGGCGTCGCGACTGGAAAGAGTAAGTATGCACACATATTCACATACACACATATACACATATACAAATATATACATGAATATATATATATACATATATATATATATATATACACACATATATACATACATACACATACATATACATCCCCTCTTGTGTGTTTATTTCGGCCTGTATCATTGAATTTACAATAAAAAGCGATCCCCCCCGCCCGGCCCGTTAAAAAACCTCGGCGTTATTTTTAGTTTGTAGGTTTAAATTTCCTTTGTTTGCTTTATTTTATCGTGAAATTTGAATGAATTGCTATGAATTACTTATCTTTAATTACGTTTGCGAATTTCCCAGTAACTGCATATCGAAGCACAATTTTAAGAAAGTTTATTTATACCAAATTGAAAATGTTCTATTTTGCTTTTTCTCCAACCGAGTATATAAGAGACCGCTCACTTTCAAATTTGTTATGGAACTGGTAAGTAAAAGACAAGATAATGTGGGGGTCGGCTTGCGACTGCGTCGTATCCGGGAGTCGTCAAAAATCGTCCTGTTTAAAATTCTTAGAAAACCCATAAATACACACACATGTATATTGACAGTGAAGAAAATTTCAATTCTAAATGTGCAGAATTGGAGAAATATAAAATGTAGATCCAGAAAAAAAAGGAATAAAAAAAGACCAAAAAGACTCATTTTCAAAAAATATTCATATCCGAATCACAGCAAAAAACAGGTATTTTCGATAAAACAGTTGTACTTTCAACAATATAGATAGACTATCACTTGAGAAGAAAATGTCAAGCAACTAAAACAGATCAGTTTTCAATCATACATTTGTACCCCCAATTAGAAAAAATTGAATTTTCCACCGGATAAAAAGTATTTTTAAACGAGAAGGATGAATGTTGACAGAATTGTCGAATTTTGAAGAAAACGGTTCAGTTTTGAGCCAGGTAGTATAATTTTCGACAGAAAAAGGACCATTAACAACAAATTTCATTTTAGGCGTCGCGACTGGAAAGAATAAGTATGCACACATATTCACATACACACATATACACATATATACATGAATATACATACATATATATATATATATATATATATATATACAC
>NC_046662.1:19028292-19031163 GCF_010883055.1 Belonocnema kinseyi | reverse complement strand
AATTGAAAATTTTCTATTTTGCTTTTTCTCCAACCGAGTATATAAGAGACCGCTCACTTTCAAATTTGTTATGGAACTGGTAAGTAAAAGACAAGATAATGTCATTAAACTCCATATACTTGCTTCAAAATTCATGAAAATACTTCCATATCTCTTGAAATCCTGTTGAAACATTTGAAAGCCTGCGACTTCTGTTGAAATATTTCGAAACCTGTTAAGATCTTTACGGAAACATTTTTTCAGTATTTCAGTAGACTTTTAGCCTAAGTTAGGTAGGAAAAGATTCACAAAATCATCATGATTTATAGCTTCGCAAAAAGTAGCGGTGTTTTTCTCGAATCTCTGTTTTACTGAGCAAACAACAATTTTTACTGTGTGTCCAAATAATAATTATGTTCGATAGATACTTCGGAAAGTATTTTTCTGATTAAAAAGAAAAGATTCTCTGAAAATATGAGTAATTAATTTTGAATCTTGTTTTTCAAATAAACACAAATTTTGTCTATGAACTTCAAAAACGATTGATTTAATTGAGATATGTAAATGTTCTTAATAGATTCTAATGAGGTTTGTCGGACTCTTTTGAAATCCGTTGGAAATTTTTTAAAGGATTTAAAGAATCTCGTTTCAAAAAAAATCCCTCCTTCATATTTTTTGCAATTTGAATTCTAAATATGTAATTTTCTAATATTTTCACGAACGACAAAACATTTGTGAAAGAATTAAAAAATTGTCATAATTTGAAGCCTCACCGAAGATAACGTTGGATAAAATAATCCCGGTTTTTCTCGTATCTTTATTTTCTTCTTCGAATAGACATGTTTACTGTATGACCAACTAATTTATATTTTTAACAAATAATGTGATATTCCGCAGGTTAAGACAGACGAAAAGTTAGAGTTAGGAAACATTTGTGTTAAATTAAAGAAACCGTGTTTTTAACATATTTTTTCTATTTAAACAACATTAATTTCAAATATAGAAAAATAATTTTAAATTAAAGACAAATTTTAATTAAATAAATCTGCTCGCTACACGGGCACATTCTCATCGCGCGCGGCTCGCTTCGCTGGCAAGTTTAAGCGCGCCTCGAACGCGCGACTGTTGGTTCTCGCGCTTCGCGCTCGATTTTGTATTTATCTCGCGCTTTGCGCTCTCGATGATGTATTTACCTCGCGCTACGCGCTCGGTTTTTATATTTTAGCACATTCTTGCGCAAACATTTTAAAATTAAGACTCAAAACATCCACCACTGTATTTATGTGATTGTGAATTCTCTTTCGTTAAAAAAGCTCAGCTCGAGAGTTTGAGCGCACCTACGGCACGCGACTGAGGGCAATCGCACTCCGCGCTTAGTTTTTGCATTTCTACCTCATTCAAGCACAGACCTTTTAAAATCAAAAGTGAACGGACCGACAACTGTAACTCTGTGATTTTGAACTCTCTTTTGTTAAAGCTCTTTTGGCTTTAACGAACACATTCTCATCACGTATCTCGTGCTTCGCACTTGATTTTGTCGAACCTGCCAACTCTTCTACATTATACACAATACTTTTATATCAATTATAATACATTTTTTATGTAACTCTGCCGGGGATTACTTATTTAAAAATTTTCAAAATAAAAAGAAAATTGTATTTATCATGATTATTTTTGTATTTGTTTCTTATTTTGCTTTAAATTGTATTCTAAGCTGCTCTGAAACATGTATCATCTCAATAAATTTATATCATTACAATTTATAATACGCATAAAAATAGAATCATACTGATTCTTATTTCATTGTTTTTATAACTTCTTTATTTCTAATGTTGTTTTTTACGACTAAAGCAAAAACTAACTGTCCTATTAAAAATTATAGCTCTTTTTTGGATGAACAAGTTTTGTCTCATTTTTTCTCGTAGCTTATACCGAAAAGTGATTCATTTTTAATTTGTAGTTATTATCGGGGCACGCAATTTGAGCTTTTTCATTTTTTTCGTATCTTGCATAGTTTGACCAAAAAATTGAATTTTTGGATTTTTCATTATTTTCGGTACGATCAAATTTGGAGTGTTCAACTTCTCCACCAAATTAAAAAAGTTGTTATCATAGTCCTGTAGGGCTTTCTAAAAGTAAAGTTTTTCTTCTCTTGACTTTTTTTCATATCATGCGTTTTTTTTGCTTAAAATGTTCATTTTAGTTTGTTTTTTTGTATTTAGGAAATGCTTTAACTCTAATAATTTTCTATTTATAGAAAAAAGTCATGGGGATAAATTGTTTGAGTTTCTGAGTACAATAAACAACCGTACATAGAATTTTTAAATCTTGAAAAAATGTGTTTTCAAACATTTTTGGTACGATCAAATTTTTAATTTTTAAATTTTCAACCAAATTAAAAAAGTTGTTATTATAATCTTGTAGGGCTTTCAAAAAGCGAAGTTTTTCTTCTCCAGACTTTTTTTCGTATCATGCGTTGTTTGGCTTAAATTGTTCATTTTAGTTTGTTTTTCTGGATTTTGAAAATGCTATAACTCTAGTCATTTTTGATTTTTCAAAAAAAGTTATTTAGATAAATTGTTAAATTTTTGAATTCTTTGAATAACCGTACAGAGAATTTTGAAATTTTTAAAAAAGTGGTCTCAAAAATATTCAAAATGTGCCCAGTTTTTGAATTTTCATCCAAAATAGCTGGCTAACGAACTTGACCTTTAGTTTAGGACACTAAACGAGTGTACCAAAAGGTAATCAATAGATTGGTTTTTTAAAAGTTGTCGTATTCACAGGCAGACATACATATATACAGACAGACATACAGACATATACATTCGTAAAAACCTGTTTTTTGGATTCAGGGCGTCGCAAAACGTGGACATTTGACAAAAACTGGGA
>NC_046662.1:19020199-19028282 GCF_010883055.1 Belonocnema kinseyi | reverse complement strand
ACACAAATCTAATACCTTCTCTGATGAGAATGTAAAAAGACAATTCTTTAATTTAAAATATATCTTTTAATAAAAAGAAACTTCTTTGAATGAGAGGCAATGTATATTTTTCTCTATTCAAAGAAATTTTGTTTGCATGCATGAATATTTTTTCAAATCATGCTAATTTGTTCATTATTTCCTCTTACGCCAACTAAATGAACATGATAAAGGATAAATATTTAATCTAAAAAGGAAAATTTACAGATCAAGATAAAATACTTTTAGTTCATCTTTTATGAGGAGTGAATTATACGAATTTTATAAAATTTTACAAATTAAATATCAATTCTCAAATTGAATAATTAATTAATATACATAATATTGTACGACTTTAAATTTAGAAAATACAAAAATCCATCCCAGAAGCTCAACTCAAATTATTTCGTGCTATTTTGGAAATACTTTGTCGCATTACTTGCAATGAGCTGAAAAAAATTTGTATCCGCTTTAAACATTTCAAAAATAACAAAAATGCGTTTTGTTGAAGTTTAAAAAAAGCGATGATATAAATTTCGCTTGTTGTGAAAATTAAATACTATCAAATGTGATAGTTATTTTCCTTGTTTTCATGTCAAAAATCATTTTTTTTTAATTTGAATATTTCGTTATTCATAATATCCCTTAGTTTTAGACAAAGTAAAAAGTTGATTTTAAATAATGACGGTTACTCTTTTCTTTGAATGAAATAAATAATTTGTATCAGAATATTTGTTTAATTTCAAATTACTCTCATTCAAATAAAGTACTACGCAAAATTAAGGAAATAACTTATTCAATCTCATTATTTAAAACGAATGTGCTCTGTAAATCTAAGTGAAATTTAATGAATTACTTTACTAAAATTCTGCTCATTTAATGATTTAAAAGTGATCCACTAAGGATTAAGTGGCAGATCTCTAATTCAATTAGTTAAAATATTTAGTAATGCAATATTGGAAAAATGCTAATTGTTTTGTGAAAATATATTAATTTTTTTAGAATAGTTTATGTTAATTAAAAAAAGGTTAAAAATGTAATCCTCACAAACAGAAAAGTCCGCTATACTAAAAGAACGCGATTGGTAACATTTTAAGCTTAGTTAAAACAAATCAAGACAGAGCTAGATCATATAGTAAGCAATCTCCACCAAACCATTCTATATACAAATTTCTGCATTACAATGAAAAAACCAAAAATTATTTATACATTTAATCTATTTTAACTTACTTTATTTTCTTTAAAAATAAATCATTAAATGCTTGTGTACATGAAAACCCTCACATAAACAATGTGATATCGATAACAAACTGACTTTAGTAAAATAAACTTCCGATTTTGTACTATTCCCCGTGCAGAAATTCCAATTTGGATTTGATCGGTGCCAGATCGGGCAGAATTTGGCCCAAATCAGGGCATCTAGATGGGGCCAGACTCGGAACGAAACGCGATGCCCGATCGGGGCCCAAGCGCTGCGCCTAGAGATAACCATACCTGGCCCCGATCGGGCCCATATTAATTTATTTTTCTTATTCCTAATTAAAAGGGATTCTTAAATAAAATAATATTAAAATCGAATATATCACCTCCTTAACTGAAATTTGAGAATATAAATACCAACTTATCTAACCGATCGCGATATGAAAAAATTGGAGTATGTCAGACACTTTTTTTCGAACAAACGGAAAAAGTCAAACGACGCAACATAACAGCCAGCATTTGTGTATGATAAACCATTAAAGTATTTTGCAATATATTCTTGGTTTTAATTTCTAAATTGAAGTTGCTTTCAATTTCTATATTGAACCTAATTGTGGAAAGTATCAAATCACCTAAAAATACGTGAAAATAAATATGTTTATGACGTCATTGTTGATCTAATTCGTTTGCACATTCAACAAATAAAATATTACTTTTGCTAATGCTCACTTTTGGCATTTTTTCCCACTTATTTTGTCACTTTTTCCAATAATAATGGAAATATTTTTGAAACTTGATACTTTACGTTAAAACTTGGGCGATTTGGAATCAACCCACTTTAGTCCCCGAAATTAATAGAGCGCCATCTACTGGCAAGCTTGGCTGTTAAGTCGGGATCTAGACGGGGCCAAATTTAAGAACCAAAAAATTGCGTGCCCGATCTGGCCCAAATCGGAAACAAGGCAAACATTTGGCAATTTCTGCACGGGTCCATTAGTCAAATGTTGAAATATGACTATTTTATTATTTAAAAACTGAATTGCCAAACTTTTTTTTAACTGAATGTTTCAGCTTTATATTCTCAACAGTGGATATAGGTACAATTCATGTTATAATGAAATATTAGCTCGATTGTAATAAGTGCTTCACTTGTCGCAAATAACAAAATTGCATACTTAAATTATAATTGTTTGATAACGCCGAATAATTTTAACATTATTGCCAATGAGACCGTATTTAATTTACGTAAATTGTAGGGTGATCGACATAAACGGTTGGTCTATGTGTGACGTATGTGTAAAGAAAACTTTTTTCCCACGTGACACATGCATAATGGTTAATATGAATTTAGCCACATTTGGAATTTTGAGCAGCTTTTCTGATTTCATAAATATGAACTTGATTCAGGTTTAAATGTTTCCAAGATATTACAAATAACAAAAATGAATGATGTTTAAGTTGAAGAAAAAGGGCGATCAGATTAATTGATTTTTTGTATGACTTTTTGCTGGGAGCTCGTGTATTGGAGTTTTTTCTCGCATTTTTCATTGGTGGTAAACCTTATTTATAAAACTAAACAATTGAGCTTAAAAAAGCAAGATCAAAAACCCTACTCTACGGTACTACACTAATATTCCTCCTCACTTCCGCACACTTCCGCAATCATTTCCCTACCCTCTATCAGATCGCCTTCTTCTCACACGAAATTTCCCTTAACTGCCCCTACATACCCTATCCTTAATTCTGCTCAATGCTAGTAAGTCCTAATACATCTCCTTTAATTTCTCCACACTGCCCATACATGACAATCACTCATTTTAAAACACTTCCCCTACTTCCCAACCTGCCCACTCCTAATTTACCCTCATTATCGTACTTCTACCCCGCCATGCCCCCTAGCTCATGACCGTCCTGCGAAAACAGCAAGAGGAACGGACACCAGACCAAAACCATTAGGGTTTCTGTTCGGGGCTAAAAAACCCTAAACAAAATGTTAAAAAGTGTCTTGCTATGAAAACAGTGTAATTTATTTTTGACTCTCATTTTTGAAGGTGAAATTTTAATTTAAAAAATATGCCTCTGAGCAATGAAAAGGGAGTGAATAAACTTATCGAAGCTATACTAAAAACAATTTTTTTTGCTATCAGAAGGGTTAAAAATAACCTAAATAGACGATATAATTACACGTAAATCCAATCATTTTTACCCCCCTCCTAATCGGTAAGTATTTGCTCCGACTGACAAATTTTTTTCTCTATAAACTACTGTCCAATAGCACAATACTTTGCCCAAGTTTTATTTAGAGCGCACAAATTTGATATTTAGAGTAGGTGCAGTTTTAAATATAATATTTTTAATCGCTACAGATAGTCTTCGCCGATTGGAACGACCAAAATGCTGTTATTAGATATAAGGAAACTCAAAACAAACTTAATGAGGCCACAGAAAGATTACAAGACCCTTTTCACGTCAGTTGACGAAAATAATTTTTAATTCATAAATATTTGTTGAATTAAAAATATATATATATCTCTAATCGTTTTTATTTTCTTTCTGACTATAGGATGCAGCTAACGCTGTGAAGATAAATGGAAGGGAGACAGAAGAAATAAGAAGATTATTAAACAATTGTTTGCCAGAGGCTGCTAACCATGACAAATTCGATATAATGTATTTCAGCGTATCATGAAGAAATGCGACCTGTGTTATGATAAAGCCGAGAAAGCGGAGAATAATAAGGTACATACAAAATATTATTTACAAACTATTTCAAACTTGATATCTGCTCTTTTCCATTCCAGTTATATGCAATTATGTATTTATTTAATGTCAAACGTAAAAAATCTCGAAACAGTTTTCAAATTATGTGTCGCAATAAAAAAAATACCGGTCAATGCTAAAGTCTTTTGAGGATATTGCATTCCCGACAAAATTAAATAAAAGTCGCTAAATATTAATAGTTCATGAAGAAAATCTATATTTTGTACATACTTTTACCCATATTTGCTACACTAAAAAAAAGTATTGCCTTGCCGCAAAATTCTCAACTTTTCAGTAATGACGAGCATACAATATTTAGGGTGATTTCTTCAACTTGAAACCTTAGATTCATAACATTTTTCGAGATATTTGAAAGTTTCAAGTTAAAAAAATCACCCTGTATATACAGGACACTTTATAGAAATAGGCACTCTGTGAAAAAATGTTATGACTCAAAAGTTTCAAGTTAAAGAAATCACCCTCTTTAGTTATTGATAGATTAGTACGGCACCGGTCAAGAACCACTTTTTCCACTTCTCCCTTCTACATCACCACGTCACAAATAAGAACAACTCGCACTCTTTCAGTAAAAATTTATCTCCCATTTTATTTGATAAATGTCTTTAATAAAATACAAAACAGACAAAAATAATATTTTCATCAAGTTTACAGCTCTAAATGATAAAATCAGGTCGTTTAAAATCGATATTTCCGCAGCGCATTGGACAAAGTAAGTTAGTGTGTTTAAATACCAAAATCAAGTAAGACCAGTGATGCTGAATAAATAAGGAATTTAAACAAAAAGCTGTTGAGGTCAGGAGTGTCCGCGTGTTTACAAATTAGAATTTTTTATTATTGACGACCGATAAAACAGAAAACTTAAAAATTTTAATTGAAATTGGTTATTAAGACTACATGGTAGTAGTATTCTAACCTTAATATCATACCTACACTGTTAAAAATGTATGGAGTTCTACTACACATCTACCACAATTCTACAATACAAGCGTAAGGTAAAATTGCAACCATGGTATTGGAATGACTAAATTGCAATTGCAACATATATTGTAAGTATTGTAAATCATGAAGTCATCGTCCAACACTCCAATACATCAATTAGAGCGTTTGTAAGACGAAAATTGTACACAGGAAATTACCAACAGTCAAAATTACTTAGGATGGTGAGTCAACGATCCGGGTGCACTAGGTCGCGCCCGGGTATCATAGCACGTATTCTACGAGAACTTTTTAAAAATTGGATTGTTTCAAGAGCCAAAATAACTAAAAATTGTGAGTCGACGATCCGGGTGCACTAAGTCGAGCACCACGTAGTCTAATATGTATTGGACGAGAATGTTTTTTTAATTTAGACTGTTCAAACAGACAAAATTACTAAAAATTGAGAGCCGGCGATCCGGGTGCACCGGGTCGAGCACCAGGTAGTTTAATGCGTATTCTACGAGAAATTTTAAAAAATTTAAATTTTGTCAATAATAAAAAAAAGTTCAAAATGGTTAGTCGACGAACCGGATGCACCAGTTCGCGCCCCAGATAGTTTAGCACGTTTTCTACGAGAACTCATTTAGAATTTAGATTGTTCCAACAGCCAAAATTACTAAAAATTGTGAGTCGACGATCCGGGTACATCAGATCGAGCACCAGGTAGTACAATACGTATTCTAAGAGAACTTAAAAAAAATGTAAAGTTTGTGAATAATGGAAAAAAATCCAAATGGTTAGTCGACGACTCGGTGCGCCAGGTCGCGCCCCAGGTCGACTCTAATTTTTTAGTAATTTTGGCTCTTGGAATAATCTAAATTTTGAAAAAGTTCTCGTAGAATACGTGCTCAACTACCCGAGGAGCGAACTGGTGCACCCGAGTCTTCGACTGACCATTTAGAATTGTTTTCATCATTGACGAAATTTAAATTCTTAAAAAAGTTCTCGTAGAATACGTATTATGCTACCTGGTCCTCGATCTGGTGCACCCGGATCGTCGACTCACAATTTTTAGTAATTTCAGCTGTTGAAACAATCTAAATTATGAAAAATTTCTCGTAGAATACGTACTAAGGTACTTGAGGCGCGACCTGGTGCACCCGGGTCGTCAAATCATTTTTTGTAATTGTTTTCATTATTGACGAAATTAAAATTTTTTTAAAGTTATCGTAGAAAACGTTTTAAACTACGTTGTTATCGATCTGGAGCACCCGAATCGTCGACACACAATTTTTAGTAATTTTGGCTGTTGAAACAATCTAAATTTTGAAAAAGTTCTCGTAGAAAACGTGCTAAGATACCTGGGGCACGAATTCGTTCACCCGAGTCGTCGACTGAACATTTAGAATTGTTTGCATTATTGACCAAATTTAAATTTTTTTAAATTTCTCGAAGAATACATATTAAACTTCCTGGTGCTCGATCTGGTGCAAACTTTTTTCACGCGGGCAGAAATTTATTTTCCAGGAACAAGTGTTCTCAGAAATGATTTGAATTTGTTGTTCTAATTTTTCTCTTCAACAGGCGTCGAGATATCCAGCTACTAGTCTTGTATTACAAAATTCCCAAACATGTAAGATAGCATACCAATGCCAGAATTTGGAAACTACAATATTGTGTATTGCAGCGTTACCTTACGTTTCGGAAATAAACTTTCAATACATGTAGTGGAAGTTTCCAACAGAAATTTTGATTGTGTTTTTTGACACTATGTTTTATTTCTTTAGATATAAATTATCTACTACTTTCAACGGAAAAATTCCTTAAGTCGCCAATGATTGTATACATTATCTTATATAGCATTAAGAAACAGTAGTTGAATTTATAAACAAAAAATATTTATTTTCTACCAAAAGAGATAAATTTTTAAAGAAGCAGTTAATTTTTAACCAAATACTTGAAACTTCTATGGAAATAATAGATTTTTCAACAAAATAGTAAATTTATGAGTCAAATACTTGAATTTTAATCTTAAAAGGATCAATTTTCAACAAAGAGTGGAATTGCTCAATTCGCAGTTGCGAAAATTAATGCTCAAACGAATAAAACAAAAATTCAACAGAATAAATCAAAGTTCAAATGTTTTGTTGAATTTGCAAGTAAAAATGATCAATTTTCGACAGATAATGTGTTCTATTAATTCAGTTTGCATTTTAGCGACAAATGAGAAAAAGGGAAAGTGTCTTGAAAGCAGGGGAAAATTGCAAAATAAAGTATTTAATTTTCATTTTGTTCAAGCATGTCAAAAACTTTTGGATTACCATTTATACTTTCCCCATGTGGTGTCATATTCTGGGTTAAAATTGCCCCCACCCCGCTATGTTATAAATCGTCCCAAACACCGTTACCGCCCCCCTCCCCGTCACGACAAGCCTGAAGCGACTTTTGAACGACCCTTAATAGGGTTAATTTATATAAGAAAATTTTTTTAAATATAAAAAGAATATTCTTCATCAATTTACGGGCTGCGAACAAGTGCTGCAAGAAGAATATGGCTGTACTCGAGAAAGCGTTTAAAAAAACTGTCGATAGGTCTATGAGATGCATTGCGATATGCGTAAAGCTTGGAGACAAATGCTCGGAGATGCTTAAAAAACTAGTGCCAGATTCCCCAGAAACAATGGGGCCAAGGCCCAAGGCTAGTGAAAGTGCTTAAATAGTTTTTGTAACTTTTACCTGCTGGACCATTAACAGTGAGGCGTTTTATCACATGTATACAAATTTAAAGAAATAAAAACAAAGTTTAAAGTTTCTTTTTGTATTTTTCAAGTGCTTAGCAAACCTGATATTATATGGCGAAAAACTATCTACCTTAATCATCTAAATCTAATATAAATATTGGATATATTAAAAAATACTTTTTCGACAAGATATACAATTTCATTCTTATGCAATCTGCATAATTTTTAAGTTTTTCAGCAGTCCGCTTCAACCTGCATTTATTTGAATTTAGTGTTATTTTCACAAGTTTCGCTTTGCAATCCCACAAACACGCTCTGTAACCTTATTTACAGTCTGTCAAGTTAAAGCGTGGGTAACTTTTTTGGTAAAATATTTTATTTAAACGCATGTTTCTACATGGAATTACATTTGTCAAGGTGTCGAG
>NC_046662.1:19002458-19020099 GCF_010883055.1 Belonocnema kinseyi | reverse complement strand
AGAGGGAGCTCTTCTTAATATTTTGACACCAAAATCATGTCGATACACCTTACCGACTGCGAGTAAAGCCACCCACGCTTTAACTTGACAGACTGTATACGATAACCAAGATATTTTAAAACTTTATTTCCACCTGTCTGGACTCAAAGCCATCCTAGAGGTCACTGACGCGACAGAATTAAATCTTTGAACTTGAGACGTTACCATCAGAAATGCTTACTATAATAAAAGAACGCAATTGAGAAGCATTCTGCATGACATCTCGATCAACACATCGTATTGACAAACGAAATAAATGAAAAATGGAAAATTATTCATACTCTCAGTGTACTTCGGGGACATATAATGTCACATGCGGCAAGTCTCTCTGCGGCAAGTCACACCTGCAGCATGTCCCATATTCTGCATGTAACATCTGCGGCATGTAACACCTTCGGAATGTTTGGATCTTTGACATGTCACAATTCCAGCATCTCTATCTAGCGGCTTGTCTCCCGCGCGACATTTCTCACAGTGAAATTTACATTTTTTCGGCATGTTCTACCGCACACCTGTGACTGTTCATAGAAATAATGTCAGGTCACACTCTTACCCTTTTTCCAACTTCTCGTGGAGGGCGAAAAGGCATCCCAGTAACTGGTGACCAAAATAATGTAAGGTCACGCCCGTACCAATTTTACAACGTCCCGTGGGGGGGGGGATCCCCTGTGACTGCACGGAAAAAACGGATGGTCCTCATAACTGTACCAGTATAGGCGTAATAGCTATACAATTATTCCTAAACGTCATATTGCTCGATGAGGGATACAAGTTTGTTGACGTGACAATACGTGATATGAAAATTCTTTCACGGTGCTACAAACTAAAAATATAAGCGCACTCACACACACACACTCGCGAAACGCTGTTTTTCTGGATCAGAAAGTCTAAAAATATAGACATTTGAGAAAAAAGGTACGATATGAAGAAACTTTTACAAAAAAACTGCTCGAGCAAATGACGCTCCCCTTCCATTTTAAGGTTAGAGTCGTACGTGCATGCGAAGAAGTGTATTGGTCCCGCGACAAATCAGTATAGTTGTCTGACCGATACCGCATAGGTCCAGACACTGTATATGCGTACTTCGCTGACCTATATTTCTGTATAGTTCGAGCGGCAATACTGTTTTTTCCGTGTGACCACATTAATAAAAGATTGAAATTTTATTGTGATAAATTCCACGCATGAGAGAAGCCGCTAGGTAGAGATTCCGCAGATGAGACAGGCCGCAGATGTAACATGTCGTAGGAGTGACATGCCGCAGATGTGACATGTTGCAGGTGTGACATGTTGCAGGCGTGACATGCCGCAGAGGCGTGCCGTATATGATATGATAAGCTTCCTTATATTTCACCTTACTTCATTTACTCTGAAAATGATCCCCTTAATGCACATACAAAATTTCACGTACACAGTTTGATATTGAAACAAATCGACAACAAAAGTTTACTTAATAAAATATTACTATAATTAAAATATTTCAAAAATATTACTACTTTATTATTTAAACACGCAATTACCGTTAATTTGTCAAATTTGATTTCAGTAGCTTAGACACTTTAAGAATCAGATATTTATTATTATTTGTTTCATTTATTTTATTGCAGTTACCGTTTTAATAAACAATTATAATTTAAAAGCTTATTTATTGAGATTTATTTCAATACAAAATGAAGTCTTTATCCAATCACCTTTTTTGCCCAATTAAACTTTTTCAAGTTCTGCCGTTATAAATAAATACATTTCTGCCAGAATTGATATATTAACTTTATTAGAAGATATATTTTCCCTATTTGAAAAAAGTGTTTTAAATACCAATTATGAATTTAAATATCTTATGTAAACAATTTAGTTGTAAAACAAATTGTTTAAATACTTAACTACGCAAATTTTCAAGATTATTTGATTATTTTCAACGTAAACCTCACCATGAAGGAAAGATTTGTATAAAACTGAGAAAATGTGGTAGCTGGTCCAACAATATTTATTTTTGTTCTGGCCACATAAATCGTTGGAAACAGACTAACGATAATGACCGAATCTTTAAAGTATGGATTTGCAGCATAATTTATTTTGAGTATTATTATTAATCAATTATATTTTTTAATCGTTAAAACAAATATATTATATAGCTGAAATCAAAATGTTGTAAATTTGAATATAACACCAGCAATTAAATTTGAATAATTTTAAAAGAAGTTTGAAACTTATAACTGATATGGAAGTTAATGTTGAAAAAATAAAATTCAAAAGGCATTATTTAAATAACAATAACTAAAATTGCTAGCAAAATTTTAAAATAAAATCTTTATATTTTTCCACAAACTTGGATTTGAGAATGCCATTTCCTATATATCTTCCTAATTATGAAATTCCACGTGATGTTTCAATTTGTTATGACATTTACTTTCTTCCGTGTAAATTGATAAAAATTTGTACTAAGTTGGTGAACACGCATAATTATTGTAAAAATATTATTGGAAAACAATTTCTTAATCTGAATTAGTTAAAAGCTTACTATAAATAAATTATTAATTGTGTGATCTGAAATGTAAAATAATGATAATTAAGCATTTCAGTACCCTCGAAATGTTTCATTAATTAGCCATGCACACCGAGACGAGAATTTCTCGGATCTCGCTTGAAGTTGCAAGATTCTCGTTAATATTCAAAGTTTATGTTGGAGATTTCGCATGAATCTCAAGAAGAAGGTGGCAGAATTTGAACATTATGAAATTGAAATCGCGATGAATAAGGATGCCGGACAGAACCTTTTCTAATTTATACCTTATCAAAGTAATGATTTGATGCTAAATGAAGTTTTTTAGTATAATAATTTTACATGATCTAACCAATTCATTGATAAAACATCAGATTAGAAAATTGTAAATAAATTTAAAAGTGAAAAGGATATAAAATATAAAGGAACGAGTCCAATTTCTTTTGATCACAAAAATAAGAAAACAAATATAAATTATTTTAGATAGAAATGAAATTCGTTTTAGTAACAAAATTACTTTTAGCACAGTTAAGCAAATTATAATTAAATAAAAAGCAAGAAAATTGTCGTCACGATTACTGGGAAAATTAAATTATTGAGGTAAAAACACTAGTTAGTGAAATACGACCAGTTAGTGAGATCCTGAATGAACTACTTTATTCATTGAAAAATGTAATTGTAATCAAAATGTAAATGAAGATTTATTAAAAAGTAACAATATTTAATATTAAATTGCATATCAATATTCCGGGGAATAATATTCAAAGCAGTGTATAAAAAATATTAAAAACTCAGTGCTTCCATCAAGAGGCGCATCTCTTGTTGTTCCACTTTTATAAGTAAGGAGAGCGTATAATTATTCATATGAGTAATACAATTAACCGGTTCGAGAATTCGTGAAGGGACAGATTAGTGACAGGATCAAGAAAAATTTGTCTCAAGGAAAAGGAGTCGTGCGTGGAGTGAAAAAAACAAACGTTATGGCCGTTAACTTCAAGGTTTTAATTAAAATGTTTCCCAGATAAAAGTACATAAAAAAATATCTGCGGAATAAGAAACGAAAATAAAGAACTAGTGCTCTTGGCTCATATCGCTCCATGCCTGGGGCGAGATGAGCCGGGTACTCCATCGGGATGGGCCACTTAATTATATCACATATTATATATTATTTATAAGTAACAGTATCGTTAAGTTTGGGTATTTTGAAAGAAAAACATACCTTACACATATTTTTCCAAAATCTAACGGAAAATTTAAAGTATTTAACGTTAAAATGATGTAATCCTTAATCCTAAACTCTATCGTAACTTACACTACACAGAGTAAATAGAAAAACTATTTATACCCACATATCTTTCAATAATTATATTACAGAAATAAATATAATAATTTTTTGATTTAACCATATACATTGCCGCTTTTTAAAAATGTTTTCCGTATTTTTCAACCAAAACAATGTTTTTCTCGTTTTCATAGCATTTTACGAGTTTTAAACAAAGTTACTTAAAAAATGTACCAGAAAAAAGTGCTCTATTCTGGTTGACAGCAACTCATATTATTTCCTGTCACATACCTATAAGAGTGCTACTGTCATATTTTTTCTGACCATTTTTTTCAAGAGATTAGTTTTTTATACGTTTGAAATTTGCACCATAATTAAAATCTTGCACAATCTGATAATAGGAAACATTGCATTCTGACCTACTGACTGATAAACTCACAAGTAAAAAGTTAACCAAAAGTTGAAAATTTCAGAAAAAAACTCGCGAATTTCTAGGATTAATCAAAGATATTATTATTAACATTATGAATAGATTGTAAAAGCAATTATTTTTATTAACTTAGAATAATTTATATCTCCTGCTAATTGGAAAGTGGACCAAAAGTCAAAAATTTAAGATTGCTAATAATTTATTTGATTTTCTTGTCTTCTTTTGAGTCAACTTTAGGTTTCATTGTTGACAAAATGGTTTTCCCCCAATGCCTATTTTTCTAGAAATTTCCCCTCTGTTTTGAGTTTCAGGCCGCCCCTCTTTCATTGCAGTCGGTACACAGGTAGTAGCGTAATGTATCTTTGTTGATCAAACTGGGACCCGTTTTCCTGGGAGTTCCGTCTCAACCAAGGTTCGGACGAGTGTCGTCATTCCGTCTCTTGAACTCCTTTACTTTCGGTTATCGTAAAGTGATTTTCCTGACTCGATCGTCTTCTGGTATTGCGGGAAGTGACGAGTCGGATGACGTATGACTCGCGATTGCATCAAGGTCGATCGTTGATGAACGATCGTGGTCGTAGCTTCTGGAGGCTACACCTTTTCTAATTTTCCCAAACAAATAAAACCCTTTTTGGTACAAAATGCTTGTTGGATTGACTCGATGACGCCTGCCATTAATTACTTCGATAAGGCAGTAGAAGCTTATGTACTAGTTCGTTTGATCGACTTCATCCGCACCAGACGTGACTTCTTCCCTGCCCTACGTCAATCCGCGAGTGATTGAGTAACAGGGAGAAAACTATAACATACTAGAATTATTCTACGATGATATTATTATAAACAACAATTAATTATTTATATTACATTTATTAATTGGTTATTGTCTCGATCTAACTTGAAAGAAAATAAGTTGAGAAATTCGAAAAAACACTATAACTTTCTAACTGTAATTTTAGAGAAAATGGGTAAAAACAATAATAATTGTTCTAAAAATATCATGTGAGAATGCAATTATCACTAAAAAGTTATTATTCATAAATTAGGATCAATTCGTATTCCAAAAACGGAAAAGAAACGTAATTAGCACCAGAAACTCGCAAACCCCAATGTTGCACTCACGTGATTCTTTGGGACCTTACAAAACAGACTTTTGGCGGTGATATTAAAAAAAGTAATTTCTTTTGTATTCTATAGTTGATTGTTAAGAAAAATTTGGAGTTTAAACTCTATTCATCTAATATTAACGAGTCTGAATAAAATTTACAAATACGTATTTTTTTCTTATGGGAAATACGTATTTAACTTCATGGGACTTTAAGAAATTTTGTTGAAAAGTAGAAAAGTAAAAAAATTTTGAATATTCGACTGGCCGCCATCTGAGATTCTTTTTAGATTTTGGACTTCTCGGATTATCGAATGAAATAATGCATGTGTCCTAGTTTGAAAAAAGAAATTGTCTTTACACACGTTTAGCGAAACTTATAACTTAAAAAAATCTGACACAACAAAAATTTCAGAGCGAAACACTCTCCCTTTTTATAAATGCCTCATTTATATTTTGTTTACTTTCTTATATTGATTAGTTTCTTCTGTAACGAGTAAACGTTATATTTATCAAAGTTTTCCTTGAATTCAAAATCATCTAAGGGTATTCGAAGTAATGTATAAAGATGCTATGACTAATAATAATTAATATAGACACCTAATATTTATTAATATCGAATTGATCTATTTTAAATGTTAGTTTTTCAAGATTCTCATTTTTCTTTCCTCCTTTTTATTTTCGTCCAAAGTAAAGATGAATAATTTTCTTTTCTTCTTTTTTCTTTTTTAGGGGAAAGGAGGGGGAGAGGTGTTTCCTTTTTTTTTTAGATTCCAATGGGAACATTTTGTGATGGTAGTCCAAATTTGGTCGTTGGATTCTTGATTTTTTTTTCAGGAATTGTTTTCATCAATTTGATTATTGGACGTTATAAAGAGATTTTACCTTGGATTGTTTTCCTATTTAAATATCCTAAATTTTAATTTTGCTGACTTGGATTGGAGGTCATTTTTATTTCAGGTTTGTTTGGGGCTGGTTTGCCATTTAAATTTTCACTTGATTCTTAGTTGTGACTGAGATAGCATCATAGCAGGTGTACTGTTCCTGCTGGGAACAAATTTTATTTTCATTTTCATTTTATTTTGATTTCATTTAAACATTTTTTTATTTATTTTTTCATTTTATTTTATTTTATATCATATATTTTTTTGCCTTGATAAGGGTGCTGTATGAGTATCGAAACGTTGGTGATTATTATGTATATATAATTATTTTTTAAAATGTTTTTTAATGGGATTTGATAACGGTGGGAATAAAGAGGACGAAACAAATAAAAAAGAGAAGAAAGGGGATTTTGGTTGGTTACCCTCTCATTTTTCTTTCCTCCTTTTTATTTTTGCCTGAAGTAAAGATGAATAATTTTCTTTTCTTATTTTTTTCTTTTTTAGGGGGAAAAGAGGAGGAGAGGTGTTTCCTTTTTTTCAGATTCCAATGGGAACATTTTTTGGTGGTAGTCCAAATTTGGTCGTTGGATTCTTGATTTTATTTTCAGGAATTCTTTTCATCAATTTGATTATTGGACGTTAAAAAGAGGTTTTACATTGGATTGTTTTCCTATTTAAATATCCTAAATTATCATTTTCATTCGTTGATGAAATGTATTTCTCTCAGCGAATCGTTAATTAATGGTATTTTTTGGGTGGTGTAATCTTTAATATATAATGTTTAATATATGTTTAAACAGTAGGAAACAATTTTAAATAAATTTGTATATATTCATAATAATTTTCTTCTGATGATTCATTATTTTAGTTAAAAATGCCTCTCTTTAATTTGACAACTTTTCTTTTTAAAATATTTGTTTTTTTTATGGCGGAAAATGAATTTCTTGAATTAAAAATAACTATTCCATATTTCCTTTCATATATTCTCAACTTGAAAATGCAGCAATTTTTATTTTAAAAAGTTCTGTGTTTTTTTTTTACATTTTTTCTTTTCAATATTAATATTACAACAAGGTTCTGGAGGTGTTCCTTACATATCTGCCTTTTTCCAGAAGGGGTCGCATCTTGAAATTATTGAAAATTATTGATATGAGGTAAAAATGTTAGAGATAAAACTTGTAAATCTTATGAAAGAGCTTTTTTTTGTCTACAAAAAATGAGGTAAGATATTGTGCCAATAAGCACACACTAAATACTTTCCCCGGATTTAGAAGATTAAGTTTGTTTCGTGCCGGAACGGAAAATTAGAAAAACCATTCTGAAAGAAACAAATGATGGGAAACACTTTTGGCATCTTCTCTACAATTTCCTTGCCAGTCGAATCTCAGACACCGTATGTCTTTTAGTAGCTAAAAGTCCATTGTCACTGAGTTTTATTAAATCATTGTTTATTAGACGCATGTACGACAAAAAATATTGTTCTTTTAAAATGCTAACGGTTGACAGTATTATGTATTCCATTAAAGATTGTGGTGGTTCAGGTGACTTTCTCTTTAAGTGCTTAGCTGTGGAAAATGAAAGTTCAAACTGCTCTAAAATTCGGCGACATGTTGCGAATTACGTGGTTAATAAGTGACATAAGTTCGGTTTTCTTCAAAAATTATAAAAATTATAGAAAATATCGACTGGATATGGGTGCTTCGGGCACGTACGTATCGGAAATAGAAGTCTGTGCAGCGTCCTCTTCATTAAAATTGAATATAATTCTCATACGGCAAATGACAGACAGCATTTCCAATAACGGCAGTAGGAAATATAAATATCTTACCCGTGAATATTTCGTTGAAGACAGCTGCAGAGCAACAGTATATTTACTTCTGACTGGGATAACAACTGAAGAATCAAGGAATGGTCACTTTCGACTGTTAATACCCGCATCACAGCAGCTTGATGGAAATACGAATGTTATGCAGGATGCATTAGATGCATCTTCAGAAGAGAGTCGAATTACCGACATTTCCGGAGATAATGCTGAAATTATGGAAACGTCAGGAGATACGGAAAGAACAAGAACCTCTTCATACAGCGAAGATGAAAATGGAAATATAAGGGAGGCCCCGCAGCGACCGAAATTTTCAACTGACTCAACACGAAAAAGGAATGCGAAAAAAAATTCAAAAAATCGCGAATAGATGTACAAATGAAGGAAGTGGTAATGAATGCCTCACATTATTTTCAGAACGAATAAGACTATAGTAGAAGTGATGATATTTCGCAAGTGCACAATCGGGTGGCTCAGTGTTTAGAAATTTCAGAACGCAGCGTAGGACGAGTGTTAACCCTTATTCGGCACACTGGGACCACCTGCGCACCCAGGCTATAATTCATTGGTTTTTAGTACCTACACATACACGCAGAAAAAAGAACCTTACATTTTACTGAAACCCAAGTTAAATCTACCGATCTTCCTAGTACGTATATGGACAACATGACAGTTCAGTAAACGTTACAATTATAGGCAAATAAGTATAACTATCAATGATGGTTACTAGTACCGATTCTCAAGTGGTGCTCATCTGCGGATCAGTAGATTTTACCGATCCAGTCGCTATTCTGTACAGTTCCTGGATGCTGCAATTACGAATTGTCATGTCACTTTAACGAATAATATGAAGAGATCTGACTTATGTTATCGGCGTAGACTACAGTTAAGACAGCACTATAACTTGTGAAAAAGTATTGCTAAAAAATAATTAATGAATAAGCGCACGGTTATTCCTTATAAATATGTTCGGATATACTTATAATTATTCGTTATTTTTAAGTTATAATGCTTGCTTCGCTGACCTTTTTGTTGTTAGAGAATTAGAGCCGGTTGAGAAAAATGAAAAGTTGGTTAAATATTAATCAATATAATTTTTATAAGTTCCGTTAGATTTGGTAGATTATCAAATAAACGTTAAAAAAGGGTAGAAGAAGATCGGATATTAACCGATTTTCAAAAACTTTGTTTTCATTTTCTTTAAATTATAATACGAAATTCATTCAGCCAATTAAAATTTAATTGAGCTAAGTCTTTATAATTTCAGTTATTGCAAGTTCATAACAATGAAAGGGTCATTCGTGGTAGGTACACGAAAGTCGAGGAAAGTAGCCTTCTGGTCGCAGCGGGGAGCCTGCCTCGGAGCCTGCTTAGCTGCCCGGCCCGGGGTGGCATCCCCCTGCCGGCGGCAGCCTCATCGGCCGGCGGCACTAGTTTCGGAATCGCTGCATTAGTATACAAGTTGCGATCTGTAAAATAATTTTGAAATGCATTTGTAACTGAGTGTGGTGACCTCGGGAACGACTTCTGAATACGCAGCATGCCATCGCGACACACAACAAAAGTTCTATTATTTTTATAAAACACCTTCCTTGCAAAGTGGGAATATGGAGTAATGTGACGACTGTCACAGAAATGTCAAAAAGGAATGTATTTTAGGTGATGCAATACATTCATTGCCAATTGCGTCGTGAATTCACCCGGTGCTCCGCGCGGACACTTTTACCCCCTTATTAAGAGCAGTTTATACTGTTACGGTTACAAGAAACCCCTTACAATTCTTGATAAGTAAATATTACATTTCTTTTTTTCTGTATTTCTACATTTCTTCTTTCTTTTTTCAGAAAAAGTATTCCCTACCATTAAAAGTACACATCAGCATTTGCAGACACTGTTCCATATTTACAACAATTTTTCACAACAAAGATGCGATCACTGCTACTGGAAATGAAATTTAAGTACAAAAAAGTGAATCAGCGTTCAGTTCTTATGGAAAGTTTCACTGTAGCTGGAAAACGAGCTGAGTTTTTGCGAAAAATAGAGGAATATAGGCATAATAACTGGAATATATTCTATCAAGATGAAACTTGGTGTGGAGCCAATCATTGTTTAAAGCGTGGATGGCTTGAGCACGTTCCAAAAAAAAGTACAGATAATTACGATAATTACCGTGGTCATGTCCAGCAGTACGGAGGATACCAGGGAGGCTTCGCCATTCCATTAGGAGTGGGTCTGCGAATTATAATTTCGCACATCGGCATTAAAGACGGGTTTTTAGAAGACTGCATGCTGTGCTTCATTAGTAAGAAAGGAACTCAGTATTCTGAATTAATATATATGAAGATCTTTATAAACAATAATAACTTGTGTAAACTATTATTTTTTCTGAATTTAATTAATTATTTAGTAACTCCAAATGAAAAATAAATAAATAATTATAAATTTAAAAAACCGTAATTTCGTATTGTTAAGCAAAGAGAATATTATTGAAAATAATAATACACTGTTATTCGAATTATTTATCTTAATTTAAATTAATTATAACTACACTCTATTCAAAAAGTTGACAGGAAGTTGAAAATTTCAGAAAAAACCGGAACTACCAATATTAGTATAGAAGAAGATAGCTTTAAATTATAATAAATTGTTTACAAAGTTATTTTGGCGAAACTGAACCAAATATTAACTCAATTTAAGTAAATAGTGGACAAAAAGTTGAAAATTTTAGAAAAAACAGCAATTTGTAGAATTATTCAGAGAGAATACTTTCAACAAAAATAATAGTTCGTTTAAACAATTATGTTTGTTAGCATTAATTAACTATTACCTCACTATAATTGAAAATTGGACAAAAAGTGGAATATTTTTTATAGCCCACGACTTTCTAACTTTTCTCTAAGAGTAAATATTATGGGAATATTATTTTTTGATTCAAACCTATTTCCGGCGATATGCATGAGAATTAAAAAAAAAAATAGTGGAAACATATTTCAACATTTCAAGGAACTTTAAGTATTTTTCTCAATTCTTTTGAGGACATCTTTGGAAAAATTAGGGACTTTTATTGAAAAAAATATCAGAAAATAATCGAGGGGTTGATTACTTGGGTTTTTGGCGTAAGCTAGATTACAAGCTTTCAAGATTGCATGGAATTGCAAAATACTGCATGGATTTTATATAGATTTTTATATATTTGATAGAGATTGCAAGAAATTGCTTGACCCTTACAAAAAAATATTATGCGAATATTAGTATAGGCCTATAATGAATTTCATATAATTTGTTCACGATTATATAAGATACAATATAGAAAATCATTAAACAGAAAACGATTATGGGATAATCATCGTCCCGATAAATAATACAAAAATATTGAAGAAATTAATGTAAGAAGTAGAGAAATTACATAGGAAGGAGTTATTTCAGTCCACACATATATCTCACATGCAAGTTCGTAAGAATTGTCATGATTTTGCACAAATAAGGTCTACAGAGCAAAAGTTTGTGAATTCCCTTGATATCTTCAATATTTTATTAAAATCGATTAAAATCCTTTGGAATCTCTTGCGAACCCTCGATACCTTCAGAAATATTTTTAAATCTATCGAAAATCTTTTATATAATTGGAGGTCCTATAAAATCCCTTCAACCATGTGGCATACTTTGCATTGTTTGAACATCTTTGGAAATCATAAAAAATTCTTTGAAGCCCCTTGAAATCTTTTAAATCTCTGCAGATTCTTTCCACGCCTTAAAAATAAATTTAAATATCTTTAAAATCCTTTAAAATTATTTAGATTCATTCATACTCCTGGAAATTCTTTTGATCCGTAGAAATTCCTTGAAATGAAATTTAATTATTTCCTAAAGTTCTCTAGAAATTCATTAAAATCCCGTAAAATCTTTGAAAATTGTGAAAATCCACTAAAATAGGTAAAAATCATTGAAAATTAATTGAATTTGAATCAACTTAGACGTATTCGTTATAGTTCGCTGAAAACCCATTGAATCTTCAAAATTGGTCAAACACTCTCAAATACCATAACATCTCTCGAGATCTATTAGTTCTGTAAAAATCATTGAAAATCTGTTAAATATAAATTAAAATGAACGTATTAATTAAAGTTCTCTAAACAGTATCCATTTAAATCCCTAGCAATCTTTGAAATCCCTTGAAATCCTTGGAGATTTAATAAAATCCTTAAATATACTGAAATCTTTGAAATCGCTGTGAATCCCTTGAAATTTATTTTAAATGACATGATATTCTTTGAACTCTTTCCTCTGAAAATCGTAAAAATCCATTTAGATAAGTATAAATCATTTGAAATCCCTTGAATATTTACACTAAATTTATTCATTAAATTACTATAATTATTTTCACTCACTATAAATATCCGTAAACTTTAATGTTTTTATTTTTCAATGTTTTTTAAATCTTTGCAAATCCTACAAAATTCTTCTAAATCGCTTGAAATCCCTTAAAATATTGCCTTTGGAAATCGTAAAAATTCGTTAAATTGAGTATAAGTAATTTGACTGAACTGAACCTCTCTGTCTAATTTGAAACCTAATTGGTGATTCAAACTCTATAACTGAAAACAATTGAAAGGACTAACACGAAACATTTTTTTTTAAAAACATATATTCTATTTAGTTATTCTCATGTAAATTTGTACAGCTAAATAGAAGTCTATATAAATATTGTGATTCAAACATCAAAATTATGTTCACTAAGAAGATTGAATCAAGTGAACTAAATAATATTGCAATAAGTAAACAATGTGACTACCGATTCACTTTAAAATTCACTTCACATTCCATTTATATTCTCGAATCTTTCATTATTTGAAAGGGCATCATCATTCAACTTTTGTCTGGACCTGCCAAATGAAAATGACTGCATTCCTGGCCCCTGAATATCTATACTCCTAAGACTTTCCAAATTCTCTTGATTCATATTGTTGTTATCAGACATCAAATTGCTTTGTGAAAATCTATTCTGAGATGATTGATGAGGTGAGGTATTGATCCTTAAGGTTGGTGGCGAAGATGATGACTTACTTAATGAGATTTGGGTGGATTGTTCTTCTTTTTCGGAAGACTGATTATGAGAATTTTTTTCAGTTTCGAGGTCGTGTGGAGGAGATCCGGATTCATCTCTTGTATGCCTCATTTGACCTGACATTGAACCTAAGGAAACATCCACACCTTGACCTAGTGCAGACACTCGTGTAGATATCATTGGCTGCTGTTGCATCATCATTGGCTGCGATTGCACCATCCTTGGCTGCGACTGGACCATCATTGGCTGCGACTGCACCGTCATTGGCTGCGACTGTACCATCCTAGGCTGCGATTGCAACATAATTGGCTGCGACTGCACCGTCAGTGGCTGCTGCTGCTGCACCATCCTTGGCTGCGACTGCATCATGATTGGCTGCTGTTGCATCGTTGGTTGCTTTATCGTCATTCCCTGATTCATCAATGGTGCATGCAACCTTGCACCAGAATGTTGTGACTAGAATAAATCAATCAAATTCTCACTAGCTTCTAATAAGAAATTTTTATTTAAAACAAGAGTTATATAAGATAAATAAAATTCAATCTTGATGCCTCTCTTTGGTACCAAGTTTATTGGTAACATATATTTTCCACTAAAAGCTGCTTTTTATATCTTTTTTTAACTATAAATAAAACAATCCTTTAATCGAATTTGTAAAGTATATAATCAATCATTTATAAAAATGAAAGATTCAGATGGACATAAGTTCAAGCTTGGAATTATTTAAATATTATGGTGCACCATTACAGTATGCTCTATCGAGGTGTCTAGTGATCGGCCAATTTGAAATTCCCGGGTTTTCTTGAGCATTTTTTTTCCTCAACCTATTTAAAAATATCTTTTTATAATTTATCAATTATTTATTTACAGTTGCTAAGATTATCCTCAATCAAAAAATGAAGTTATAAATACCAATCAAAACTACGGTGCCGATTGCAAGTACGACATAGCCTCTTTATTGATGACTGATTCAGTCGTTTAGATATTAATTATACGAGAGTTCTTTTAAGATTGAAATGGAAAGAATTTTTCTAGTAGATACACTAAGCTCAAAAGTCGTTTCACACTTCAGAGTTGCCTACGATTGCCATTAAGATTTCTTTAACTGAGACAAACATCTTTTGCTCAGTGTGACCAAAGATATCTATATATTGTTTAAATATTGCTTAAAAGATGCGAGCGGCTATTCAATCTGAAGTCGAACGTTTTAAACGTTAGAGTTTTTCGTGAAGTCTTAACGAGATCACGTAAGACTATGAAAAGCATGAACTCGTAACCTTTAAGTTGTTGAAGCAATAACGAAGTCAGTAAAACTATACTCAAGTCGTAAGAATAAGGAAAGAGTCGCCATACAACGTAGTGAGTCAGCCGATTCATGAAGGCAGGACGAAGTCAGAATGATTTCGACGGTCATCGCTTGAATTCATCGAAGTCAACATCTATCGAATTCAAAAACTACAGTCAAACGAATTCACGAAAGTACGATTGAAGTCGCAAGACATTGTTAAGAAAACGTTACATTGACTTCAGCGTACTTCAAAGTGAATAGACCCTCGAAAAAATGTTTTTAAAAAAAGCAGTTTTTAGTTATATATTCTTTTTGTGATATTCTTGTTTTTACTTAGGAAATTTAATGATCTTAAGAAATTGATTCAGAATCAATTACAAACATCACAGAAAAACGCTGGTGTTAAATTTGTTGCAGCTCAAATTTCATGGGGCTCCCAATGATCATTTGAGAGAGTTTTCAAGTGTCAAATGTATTCCTCTGAACGTAGGTGCCCATGTGGGCATCTAGGGGAAAGTATCATTTGGAGACTGAATTTTGGCTCATGCAGAGTTGTGGAGTTCTGAACCGCGCTGTCAGCCACCTGAATACCTGTCAAAGCAACTATTCGCTTTGCGATATTAGCATAAATAATTGTTAATAAGGAAACCAATTGAAACAATATTTACCTAATTTCCAAATTTCTTTCATTTAATAGGGCGTACCAGTCACTCAGAATAAAATTAAAACTTCCTAATACAACTTTCAGAAGTTAGGTTAGTCACGCCCGTCGACATTTAAACTAAAGCCGGGATGTATAGAAAAAGTCATGACCGTCTACATATACTATAAGGTATTTTCACTCCAATCACTAGCTCACTTCACTTCGTTGAATACTAAGGGGATAACAATTGACCAAATGCATGGGAATCGGTTCATTTTTGCTCTATTTTTCCAATATCTTCGTAGAAAGTAATTTTTCTGTATAAGTCAAATTGAAAAATAGTTTTTCTTTGTTAGGGATTATTTAATGCAATAATGAAATGATAATAATTTTCATTCATGCATGCATTAGGGCTGAGCGCTGGTTGTCTACCCTTTGAAACGCGATTCAAAATTACATTGAAAAAATTCTTGTAATTTAAATAAATAATTATTAAAATATACACAAGAATATATACAAATTGTGTAACTTTTGATTTCAGAGAAGAAAAAAATTTATAACACATATATTTCATGAATAACGGTTTATTTTCATTGAATTTGAAAGACTGACTAATATTTCTGAAAATATTTGTCAATAGATACATTTTTTTAAGTACCATATGATATTTCAGCAGCTTGATATATAGAAGCTAATTACAGAAAATAATAGTGATAATATTTGAATAATTCTAAGACAAAACTTCAGATTGTTCTTTTCGATTGAGACGTAACAAAACGACGTTTGAAGTATAAAAAAAAGAAAACATAACTACAATGCAGTCGTGATAATTTATGTATTTATAGGTTATATAATTATATGAATTCTCAGAAAAATACATACAAAATATTAAAAACTTATAAATAATTATTTTCAATCACTTTTCCAAGAAATTTCTTTTTAAATTAAAATTTTTGTAAAATATAATTTGGTCTTTGGAATTCACTGAAAATAAACTGTTATTAATATAATATATATTTTGTATTTTTTTGCCTGAAATCAAAGTTACACAAATTGTATATATCCTTGTGGATATTTTAATAATTATTTACTTAAGTTACAAGAATTGTTCTTTAATATAACTTTGAATTGCGCGCCAAGTGCGGCCAATGAGCGGTCAGCCCTAACGCAAGCGCAGTAGCTCAGGGTGCCAACATTGGCATGATTGGTTCACAGTACAAACCGGAAAAATAAATCAAATCAGCCGGCAGGAAAAAGTTGGGATATGAAAGCCTCAATAAGGTATTTTCACTTCAACTATCAGCTAACTTCACTTTGTTAAAAGCTGAGGGGGAAAAATGGATCAAAACTTTATTTCTGTAATATATTTGTAATTAATCATCATTATTATTATTTTATTATTTCATTAAATAGTAATTAAAAAATAACAACTATTTTTTACCTACACTTATATAGTAAAAATTACCTTTTACGAAGATGTTAGCAAAATAGGGCAAAAATGAACTGAATCCCATACATTTGGTCCCTTATTTTCCCCCTCAGCAATCTACGAAGTGAAGTTAGCTGTTTATTGAAGTGAAAATACCTAATAGGCTTTTATCTTATCAGTTTGAATGGTCCCGCCGCTATATTTGAAACATTGCAATGTTTCACGAAACTCCCAATCTTTCATGAAACTTTTCATCAGGCTAAAGTTTCATGCAAATTTACATCCCTACTCATCGCGAAAAACAAATTTCTGTTTTTATTATATAATTGTATTTACCTTATCTTTCATGTATGGCACTAGCCACTGCAAGAATAGATATCTAAGATACCTTTAAACTTCCGCAGAAAATCTAGTGGAAATTTGTTCGAACGACCAGGCATCAATTTCGATGCAGACGGTCACGACTTAGTTTGCACATCCCGGCTTTGTTGGTTTGAATGTCATATAGTAGCTTTTGACTAACCTAACATTTGGATATTACATCACGCCAAGTACTATTTTTATTCCAAGACTATTTAGTCGCTGGTAAATGAGAGGAAATAAAAAGTTAGGTATTTATTATTATAACTTACCTGCTTATTAACATCTGTTTCACTCAAATAACGACCGACAAAATGATCTTGACAGATGACTTACAGTTTGTAGACGACACTTCACGTTTTACTGGATGAGAAAAAACAGTGTCTAAATGATGCTTTTCCCCTAGATTCTTCCAATGAACCTGTGTGGTTCAAATTTGTTGCAACTCTATTGAACACCGATTTCGGTGTACATTGGAAGATCGGCGAATTTCTGTGATATAGCATTAATATTTTTTGCACATAAATGGGTTGTACTCGAAATTTTAATATTTTCTTAAAGTTGTAGTTGATTCTAATATAATTAACATTTAACAATTGTCTTGGATTGGGTTAATTTCAAACGTGAATTTTAATAGAATAGTACTAATTTATTACCATTATTGCAAAAAAATTTACTTACATAGTGCAATACGTTTAAAGTAGAAAGAATAACGTTACCAAAATTTAAATATTTTTTTTCAGAGAAAAAATATTTTCTGTCAAATATATGAAATAAGCAATCATGATGTTTCTATC
>NC_046662.1:18974701-19002358 GCF_010883055.1 Belonocnema kinseyi | reverse complement strand
TTTATTTTTTATAATTATTTCCCCACTGCATATAAGATGTCTCCGAATTTTTGCAATATCTTATTTAAAAATTGACGAAATTCCTTAATCCTGGCTCATTTTATATAGTATTCTGATAGCTTTCAATCTATTTAAGAGAACAAATTTTAACTCATATGTATAATTAACATTAAAAGAAATTAACTTCGATACTGTATAGTATACTTATATGCAAAAATTTTAGGATGATTACAAAAAAAATTAAACACACACCAGTCAAATTGTACCTTTTTAGTCACAAAAATGGTAAAAAAAAAAGAAATCAAAATTGGATATGATTTAGAGGTCCAATGTTTGAGTTTTTCATCTTTGATTTATTTTTGTTTTTATTTTAGCAATATCCTGAAAATGCATGTTTTAAGTTTTTATACATACAGAGCTAATCCCTATTACTCTACCATTATTATAAGTACTTTAGTAAAAAAATGTTAACTCAGTTTCAAAAAAAATAATGGTTTTTTCTTACTTGCTTCACATTTTTTATTAATAAGTAACTTTTTGTGATTTGCTGATTGTATTTTGTAATTAAATATTTTGTAATTGTAATTATATTTTGTAATTAGTTAGTAATTCTTTTGTTTTATTATGTTTTATATGTCAAATTCTTATAGAGAAATGTGAAACAAATACGATAAAACTATTAATTTCTTAATAAATGAGTTAAAATATTATTCTGCGATTGAATTATTGTACATATTAGCGTTGCTTGAATGTTATATTTTCAAGATAAATTAAGATGACTTTCTTTGGTTCTTTTCCATTCAGATTTAAAACAATTTGAAGGTTTCTAAAATAAAAGTTATAATTGAAAGACCTTTCAAATGGAAATAAGTTCAGGTTAAAATCATTTTCAGGTTTAAAGTTTAAAGAAATTTCCATTCAAGAAAGAAAGTTTTTATTTTGAGACAATAAATTAAATTATTTTTTCAAACACTTTAGCACATTAATAGAAAATAATTAACATTATGAAATTATAATTTCTTACAAATTAGATGTTCAGGCAATTCTAATAATAAAAAGTTTAAATGAAGAACTTTAAAGTGTTAGTGGTTACAAGATTGTATTCTTCAAAAGTTTAATTCTGTGCGAAATAAGATTATTTCGAAAATTAAATTTTTTAATTTAAATTAATTATTCCTTTTTCTTACAAATTTTCAGTATCGAGATCTCGCGTACGTAGTTTGCGAAGACCTAATTGGTTGCGAAACTGCGTGAATATGACTTTCAGGAGGTCTTTGAAGGATTCGAAAAAAATGTAGAAGCTTTATAAAAATTTTGAAAGGTTTCAACCGAGTGAAACAATTATCTTAAAATTCGTGGAAAAATTTAAAACGATTTTTTATTTTGAACAATTAATTTTAAGAGAATTTTCAAAAAAATCAAAACATTTCACATTATTTCTTAACATTCCACACATCAGTGTCGATTTTAAAGTAATTTTTTGCCATTTTTAAAGTTTAAGTTATTACAAAAAACTCAAAAAAGTTTAAAGAATATTCAGAAGTGTTAAAGTTAGAAGAATAATGTAAAGCTCGTCAAGATTTTTTTTTGCAGATTTTTGTAGTCCCCGAATTTTTTCTTTGATTAAGTAGAATTTTTCAAAAATTTGGATCCTATTAAAAGATATTTAGAAGGCTTAAATGTTTGAAAACTCTGGAAAATTATTATTTGATTCCGAAAAGAAATCGGGAAGATTTTATGGCGTTTTTTTAATTTTGAAAGATTTGAAGAAATTCTAAGAAAACGTATAGTCGGTTTAAAAGATATTCAGGACTTCTATAAGTGGTGAAGAGAATAAATATATTTTTAAACTTAAGAAGATTTTCGAAAATTTCTCAAATAATTGTAATTTTTTCCAATTCTCTTTTTTTCCTTTCAGGCCTGTAAGCCGACTCGAATTTTTCCAATAAGGTCATAAATTTCTGTAAAAATAGGCTTCTTTCAAATTTTCTACATTCTTTTTCGACACATTTTTGAATTCTATAAGGAATCCTAGAAAAATGATATTGATATAACTTTAAAAACAAATCGATAATACTTATTTTCTTGTTGTCAGGTCTAAGAATTAATTTTAGCCCGAATTTAACTTTTCAACCATTTTTAACAAATAAGAATTTGATTTGAAATTTGTGCTTTTTATTAAAAGTTGTTCGTAGGCCTTAAAGTTTAAAAAACCACATGCACATCTAGCGCACCATTTACGAAGTTAGTTAAGATAAAAAGCTAGGAATTAAAATAAAGAATTAATTAATTTTATAAATATTTTCCAAAGAAAGATTGATTTAAAATTGTACATTATTTAAATTTCAATTACTTTAAATTAAAATTGCTTTGTACGCTATTCTTTTAGATGCCTTCAAATCTGAATAATTTTCAGTATGTATAAATAACAAATAAAATGCTTCGAACTGGGCTTTTCAAATGCTTTTAGGATCAAATTGCTTTTGCATAGAAATTAATTTTAAAATATTTTTAAAAAACTATTTGAATTTCAGAAATATATAAAATATATTTGAAAAGAAACAACAAGGAAACAAAATTGCACAACATATGAAAGAAATATATACTCACTACACCACCGTCAGAAATTGCTACAGTTGCTCCAGGAGCAGTTGGTCCAGTAGGGTTTATACCAAAAGTTCCTGATGAACCAGGTGCGCTACTGAAAGAATTTCCTTCTGTCACTTGGCAAGTACAGCTCGTCAGTTGAGATTGCGCTGGGTATTGCATGATTGGGGCACTAGGTTGAACGAGATTGGCATTTCCGTGTCTATGGCCTTGATACTGCTTCTTTTGGAATTGGTGGTGCAATTTAGTAGGTTGAAAATTGTGCTTAGAAGGTTGAAATTGAATCGTTTGTGGTTGCGTATACTCAGGCTGAATTTGAATAATTTGTGGCTGAACCATCTGAGGTTGGATAATTTGTGGTTGAACCATCTGAGGTTGAATCATTTGTGGTCGCACCATCTGAGGTTGAATAATTTGTGGCTGAAGCATCTGCGGTAGAACTGAAACAACTGATGGTTGCTGATGCATTATTTGCTGTGGAGAAGATTCAAAGCAAATAGTGCTGGGTTGTGGAGGTGGTGGTGGCGCAGTTTCAAAGCAAATAGTGCTGGGCTGTGGAGGTGGTGGTGGAGCAGCTTCATAGCAAATCGTGCTGGGTTGCGGAGGTGGTGGAGCAGGCACGCACATAATTTGAGGTTGTTCACAAATAACCTGTTGTGGTATTTCAAAAACCGGCTGAGGTTCAAAGCTAATTCGTTCTTCTACAGGTGGAGGAGGTGGTGGATCATCCTGACAAATTTCCACTTCACCTGGAGAACTAGCAATTTCTAAACAGATTTTTGTTGGTGGAGGTGCTGGTGTTTTAACTGTCTTGCACGACTTCTTCTCTCGATCGACTTCTAGCGTTTCCGAGTCATCCTCTGGCCTTAATTTATCATCGTTCTTTAGATCCTGGCCTTCTTTCACCTTCTCGTCTTTCTTGTCATCGATAAATTTTTCGATTTTGGATTCTTCGAATTTGAGAGTTTTGGGTTTGAATTTTTCAGTATCATCTTTCGCGTTCAAGAATTTTGGTAAAATTTCAGTCTTGGTACTCTCAATCGCTGTTCTTTTTTCAACCTTCTTTGCCACTGGTGTCGATTGGGTCAGGGTAAGACCCAAGAAGAGGAGAGTTAACAAGAGAAGTTGCATGGCCTCTCCGATTCGAGATATGATTTCAATGAAGCCGTAACTGGAACTGGTGATGAGATGCGCTTTGGTTCGACTTAAAAAGAATGCAGGTCTTGCCGAATAGCATCTTGCACGCCGCAGATGTTGCAATTCCTCAAGTACCAAAATTGCACAGCCATGTAGGAGGTGGTGCTCTGATTTCTTCATTATTTGCGCGGTTGAAAAAGACGCGTCATCATCAAATTGTATAACGATTCGACAAATAATATTGACTGCGTCGGCCGAAGTAGCAATATTGTTAGTATTGGTTGGATTTCACAAATAATGTGAACTTATCGATTTTACAGCATCTTACCTGCATGAGAGTTGTGCTTCGTATTCAATGAATGTCGATATTTCATAATGACACAATATTTTGATTGCGACAAAATTAATATAAAATTTTCTGATTATGCATTATGTCTTTAAAAAACTTACATTTTAACAAGTTATTTGCAATTTCATAAGCTTACCTATGATATCAAATTAAATTGTCTGGCAATTGTTTTAACATTTCTAAAAATTTATATATTTGGATAATCGAGATTGATATGATTCAAAATTTGAATATTTTATCATTTAGATGTGAATTCTTTCCAACCTGAGATTTGTCGTGTAAAAATCAAATCTCTGGAAAATCTAGTCTAATAAATTTTAGTATCAAAATAGTATTACTGGTGATTTAATTTCGAATAAAAAACATTATTTTTAATGAAGCCTTTTTAAAAATTACAAAGAAGTTTATGTTTAAAGTGTTTTATTCTCAGGCATTGTTTTTTATTATCGCTTTTAACCAGTTTTTGAAATATGGTTGAATTAACAAAAATTATGAATTCCATTTAGGAAAAAGAACATTCTCTGCAACTCTAATGTTTCTAATTTAGATGGAAATTTTCCCATGACAGAAATCATTATAACAATTAAAAAAAATAAACTTTTCTTGGCTAAATATTTATATTTTATGATTATTTACTTGGTTTTAAAATTTGAAACAGTACAGCCGCAGGGAATGTCTTCTCGACAAAAACCCACGAATTATTAAGATTGATCTATTTCTTAAATTGGCAAGAAGCGACGTTAAGAAAAAATTCAATTACAGAAACTATTTTATAAATAATTATTTTTCTTATATTGTTTAAGCTTTTTGCATAAAAAGTCATGTATTTTCTTTAATAAAACATGAATGATAGCATCATTTTAATTCTTTAAACCGTACAGATTTTTTTACAGAGACCTGATTTTTGGCACGACAGCTATTTTAAAGTGTTTACAAAATTTGATTATTAAAAATTATGAAAGTACCCGAGTAAAAATGCTTCGACTTGAGTTCGGCTTGAATTGCCCCTAATCAATACATGCTGAAGTCTAAAAGTTCGACTCTAGCGTGTCTCAGTTTTGAGACGGAGTCTTGAATACATAAATTTATCTCTTGAGTCAAATTTTTATGATTCCAAGACTAACGGTTTATAACTTCGAGTGTATACATGTCCTAACAAAAAGGGTCATTCTGAGTTTCATAAAAGCTAATATTTGTTAATGATTAAACAATCTTGTATATTTTTATACAATATGTATATTCGATTAACTTATTTGCGGGTTTTCATTTGCATTACACTTGTTTGACGATGATACCGAAAATTTTGTTTGTTTTTGCGTATTTCTAACGGCTTAGGAGATCTTTCTAGAAAGTTAGAGTTTTTATATTTTTGAAGAAAAATTGTAAGGGTTATAATCGTTGAGACCCAAAGATTCGGAATATTTAAATTAAAAATAACTAATTTAATAATTACAAATTTTTCATACATTAATATTAATCTCATTTATGAGTAGAAAAAGGTTCGACCATTCCAGCCAAGACAAGGCTTGTCTTGAGACAAGTAGACGTCGTCTTATCCAAGACAAGGCTCGACTTAAGAAAAGTTTTAAAACTTTAAAACTTCAAAACTTGACACGACGATTTAACTGTCGCGGCCATAAAAGTGAGACGAAGGTCTATGTCTCGACTCAGTTTTAAGACGCACCTGGACGTCAATGTCTTGGAGACGAACTTAAGACATAACTAAGTCGAATTGAAGTCTAAGCATTTTTACTCGGGTATACACTTAATTTGAATCAGCGAAAAATCGGTAGCTGAATTAAATAAGTAAGAGTTTTCGCAGACGAACAGTAAATACTTTGAAATTGGTGTTTTCTTTAAATTAGATAAATCGAAAGCCGATAGATTTAAAAATTGCTGTTTTAAACATTTAAATTGATTCCAAGATTAGTTTTTTATAATATTTATATGCATAAAAAATTGTATGATTTATATAAATTAGAGATGCTTTCAGGTTATAATATTAATTAGAACACTTTTTTGCAACTTTAGTTTCGAGAAAGAGCTTGATTTTCAAAACAATAGTCTGAAACAAGTAAATTATAAAAATAAAAATATAAGTATTTCTTTTCAAGTTTTTTTAATTAATTTTTCAGATTTATTTTACAAATTGATTGATAATGCATAAAACGCACAACACTTGCATAATCAATCAACTGCAATGCGAAGCACATTCTTCTGTTACTCATCAATCAAGAGGAATATCAATGAAGAAAAATATCAATAAAAACTTGCGTTCCTTATCTTTCTGCTATTTCAGGAGTTCAAAACCTCTAAATAATTTTAATTTGAACAAAGGCATATTAGTTATGCATCAATATCACAAAATATTAAAATTGCTTGTTTGTTGGGCAAATAGAGAAAAAATAAACCTATAGAAAATAGTAAATTGAATGCTCTTAAATCTGAAATAGGAGAATCAAAGAAACTTAAAAATCCTTAGATATTTTTGGATGCAAAATATGAAATCGAAATCTTTTTTCCTAAAAATAAGCCTTCGAAATTTCGTAATTTTTTGAAATTGTATATTTTCCTTTTTCCCTTCGTTTCACGTGCCTTCGAAAAATTACTTTATATATTTATTTGAATTAGTATTCATTTAAAAAAGGTCAAAAAATGTATAGAAAGAAAATAATTAACCAAATTTCATAAAACTGACTCTTGAAAGCTATATATATATATTTTTTTTAAAATAAATTAATACAAATCTCTAACAATACAAAAAATGTCATTGATTAATTTAAATATATAAAAATAAAATTACGCATTTTGAGTTCATTTTTATTTTAAATTAAAAATAACATATATTTAAAATTTAATTAAATAAATTAATATTGAAAGTTTAAGTCTGAATTTTGACCAGAATGTTTATAAAAACAAAAATTACTGCCATCTCTGACAATTCAAGGTTGTTATTACATCACTCAATTATTTCTCAACGAGAAAAATAATTGCGGCTTCTGTTTTTCGTTCCATATTAAATAAGGGTAATTTTTTAGATAAATTAAATATAGGTCCTTATTTTTCTTAATATTTTATTTAGAAACCTATTTTTTAGTGGAGCAATTTATTTTTTAATTCAAAATAAGAAGAATTTACTATTCATAATCATCTGGAGGCTCTATTTTTTCACGGATTTGAATGTGTTTTTTCGAACAGACATTTTATTTATATATAACATTATTATTATAAACAAAGTCTTGACTGGTACTTAACCATTAAAAATATTTGATTCATCTAAAATTTATTAGGTCGACTGCAAACAATTAGATTAATTTTGTTTGTATCTCTAGATCACACTTCTCTTTCTCATTGACACAAATTTAAACTATTTTATATATGATTATCAACGGCAAATTATTGTTAAAAGTGAATAAATTCAACATTTGAGCGCGCTTAGCGCGCGGTACTGTTCGCGATCGATAATGTATTTCCCTCGCGCTACGCGCTCGGTCTTTGCATATTCCCTACATTTGTGCACAGAATTTTAAAAACTAAAGGTCAAAGCATCGATCACAGTAATTTAGTTATTGTGAATTCTCTTTTGTTAAAGCTCCTTCGGCTTTAACGAACACATTCTCATCACGTATGCCGTGCTTCACACTCGAGTTTGTCTATGAAATTGTACATTATTTACATAAATGTATATCATTACAATTCATAATGTGCATTGGAATTAAAACAGATACATACTGTCTACACAGGAGTCATACCGTTTTTTAACTCCATAATTATATCCCTAACCTGAGTGACACAGAATTTTTCAATTGAGTTTTCTATCGCATCGTGTTCTATAACGCAGTTGTGGTGCCCCATTGCTTAATCTCCTAATAATTCCCTAAAAGAGTATCTCAAAGCGTCTAGAAATGATAGTCTAGTTACTACGACAGTTCCAAGAAACTTCGATTAATGAGGGGGAGGGGGTTAGTTTCAACCCAAAGAGTCATAGTTGGTTAGTGTTTTATACTGAGAAGGAAACCAACCTTCAGCAGTGTTGGGATAGATGTGAGTTCATATAGTCAAGAGAAGAAAAATGTTGCTTTTTGAATGCCCTGCAAGATTATCCTAACAAATTTTTTACTTTTCTTGAAAAACCGAAAATTCAAATTTTGACAGCATGAAAAATAATGGAAAATCCAAAATTAAATTTTTTCATTCAACAATTTCACAGCATTTTAAAGATTCTCAAATATATAAATGTGTTTAAAAAAAAAAAATAATATATATAAATGTATATATGTTGAAATGACATATATTTGATATTCCATTTTTTTTATGCCGTCAAGATTTGAATTTTCGATTTAAAAAATAAAATAAAAAAAGTTGTTAAGATAATTATACAGACTTAAACTTTACAAAAAATAACATATAATAACAAATATAAAACTAAGTCTAAGCTTTTGAAATTTTAGAAAATTTTAATTAGTGCTTTTGAAATTAAATAATTTAATTTATAACAAATGTACAATTCGACGCGATTTAAATTTAAAATTATCTCATTTCGAATATTTAAATTTGAAATAATTCTTCCAGAATTTTATTTCAATAATAAATTTTTTAACTCGTAAGGCTTATAATTTTAGGCCAAATTTTCAAATTATATGGAAGATTATATTGAAGTTTTATAAAAAATTGGAGCTCCATTAATTAAACGTAATTTTAATGATGAATTTTCAACCTGAAATTATTCGATTTTGAACGTATCAATTGAAACTTGTTAAACTGTTTACACGTTTTAAACCATAAAACTGGAAATTAATCAATGCTTCTAACTTTAAATTATCCAATTTTGAAGGTTTTAAACTTAAATTATTTTTTGAATTGATGTTTTTGATTTTAAATTGTGCGTATATTTTATTTAATTTTCAGTTTCTAGTCTATTTCAGTATCGACTATTTTATAAACGTTTTCCTTAATTTTTTCAGGTTTAGGAACTTTAAATTAAAACTATAAACTCTGAAACCCTAGACGGAAACATTATGTATAGTTTATACATAGTGTGAAGTACTCGTATATTAAAATTAATTTTTTTATACATTTTTTGTATGACACAAATGAATATTATATATAAAACTTCATACTATATATAAACTAAATATAATTTATCCGCCAGGGAAGCTTTGTAACTTATAAGAAAAGTTTTAGACCGATATTTTTTATTTGTTGCTTTTCTGTCAAATTTGCCTAACCAGAGATCTGTACCCCACTTTCTATTTGCCGATAACTTTTTTCCAGATAATAAGCGGTCAATTTTGGAAAAAAGTGAAATTCCGAGCGGAGGTCTGTCGAATCAGCAATTAAAATTATAAAAAAAAAACGAATTATTTTCTTTCTCAATTAATGCGTGTGTCAAATGAAGTTTGTTCAACCAAAGAATAAAACAAATAACTTTAATTGTGACTGCGGTTAAATTACGTTATAATTCTCCGGAATTCTTGAAAATACAATTAAAATACAATATAATAATAAAATACAATGATTCGCACAAGCCGGACTAATAATTATTGTCGAAGTATAGAAAATAACAAAGTTTACGACATTTGCACATTTTGTGAGCGAAGCGTTCTGACAATAGCACGGGGGTTTCAGGTCATATGTCGGAAAAAACTGAATTATCATTTTAAAAACTCACGATTATTTCATATATTTTAGAATCAAACCCCTAATACCACATCATTTCAGAAAGAATTGGAATAAATAGGCGTAAATATGAAGAGCCTCAATTAAATTTTTTACTTAGGGGTCATGCATAAATTACTAAGTCTTTTAAGTACCACCCCTCCAAATAAAAGACCTACAAGGGGGTTAATTTAATGATTTTTCTATGTTTGCTTACATTCAAATTCCATTTTTTATAGACAAACATTCTGGAAAAAGTTCAGAAAACACCGGTGGTCGGACAAGATTTTTAGTAGTCGGACAGCATGTTACTATGATAACATATACTTTCCATACGCACAAAAAATTTTGAAATTTAGTTTTATAACGAAGAAGGTGAAATAGGGTCCATCCAACATGAATAAGAAAATTAAGCGGGGGTAAAACACCCCTACATATTTTGAAATGTGCTGAAAATTGCTAAAATCATCAGAGAAAAATTTTAAAAATATACATTTTGCACGTGACACAAAAATAAAATCGGGTTTCGACAAAAAAAAAATTAATGGACTAACTACCCCTAAACTCTTTTTATTTTGTGTCTATGAAAATATATAATTTCCACATACAAACATAATTAGGAATATAGTTTTATAACGAAGGAAGTAAAATAAAGTCCATATCACATGAATGACAAAATTAAGCGGGGGTAAGCCACCCCTCAATTATGTATAAAATTTCAAAATAAGTCTAAGATCGAGCAGAAAAATCCAAACAAAACACGTGTTGCACACAAAAAAGACGTTGAAGGTATTTATATATTTTTAATAAAAAAAGATTTATATATTTTCAACACAAAAAATAATTAAATAATTAAAAATCATAAATAGTTTATAGACAAAAAAACACGTTTAGGTCAAATTTACAATATTGTAAATTTTAGACAGTATATCGAAGATGTATTCTTCGAACTTTGAGCAATGATGATATTCGTCATAAAAGTGTTTAAAATATAATGATTTCTTACACCACGAACATCGAATTACAGTGATATTCGTACAACTTAATAGGTCACAACGTGTTTGGCAAGAATCAGCTAACCTTAACTCTACCGAATTTTCGAATTTACCTACTTTATCTGCAATATATCCACTTTTTGTACGATGCTTATTTAAAAAGATTAGTATACCTTGGCGAGGTTCACTGATTTTGCACCAAAAACTAAAGCTTAATGTGGCCGCTTCCAGCCCAGCGACTTTCGCACATGCGTACTCCGACACCAGACCAACATGAAACTTTACGTCCGAAACATACACAGCCAAAAAGCACTTAATTCAAGTCGAAAATTCGGCTTATTTTAAGGTGTCGCAAAAAGAAATATAGGTAAACTGAAATTAAGAATGACATCTGAACATTAAATTAAGGGAAAAATGGAAAAACCGGTATAAAAGGGGCAGGTGCGATCCAAAATCTTCAGATTATTGCGTTACGTAATGTATTGAAAGGACGCTCACGTTGCGAATTACAAAGTTTCGTAACAATTTAATTGTTCTTATCGGTTTAATAATCCAAATATTCTATGACAAGTGGAACTGATTTTTCTGCAGCACGTTTTTAAATCCGTAAAACTAAAACTCCATGAATTATGGAAACTTAATATCATAGCAGACACTGACCAACGCAGCACGAAGTATTGGAGTAGCACGCAACAAAAAGTCATATAATGCATATTTTTTTGCTATTTTATCAAAAAAAAAAAAATTTTTTTGCTCTATTAGTTTTAGAGAAAACAGGGCGGCGCTAGCTTGTCGGCAACTCAGCGGCGCCCTATGCAAAAATCGTTGAAAAATAAATAAATTGAACAAAATGACAAGGTTAGATTTTTTGCTATTTTTTTGCTTTACAATGAGCTATTAATTGCTTTTGTAAAGTCAACCCTTGTAAAGCAAAACCCTTGTCAAGTCAAGTATTTAAAAAATGACTAGGCTAGATTTTTTTTGCTTTACAATGAGCTATGAATCGCTTTTGTAAAGTCAACGCTTATTTAAAAAACTACCTCCTGTAATGAGAAAAAGCATTTTAAAAAAGTATTGAAAAAATGACTCGGCTAGATTTTTTTGCTTTCAAATATGATTTTAAACACTTTTGTAAAAACAACACCCTGTAATGGAAAAAAGTATTTTAAAAAAGTATTGAAACTTCATTGACACTGGAAAATTCCCCAAAAGATTATTTTATGACAAATTTATATCTACGTGGTAAAGAGGGGTTGATTTTAGACGTTAATGGTTAGAACAAAAAAATTGTTGTATGTATTTTCGAGGAGCCCAAAAATCAGAGACTCCATTGACACTGGAAAATTCTTAAAAAGATTCATTTGTACAATTTCATATCTAAGTGGTGGTAAGGGGTTGATTTTAAGCGTGAAGGGTTAGAGCAAAAAATCGAAAAGGGTGTTTTTAAAGAGTCCAAAAATCAGAGACATCATTAACACTGGAAAATTCTTAAGAAGATTTTTTTTTTTAATTTCATATCTACGTGGCAGACTGGGTTGTTTTAAGACGTTAAGGGCTGAAGCCAAATAATTAAAGAGAGTACTTTCGAGAAGCCCAAAAATCAGAGACTCCATTGACACTGAAAAAATATTCAAGATAATTATTTTTTTACAATTTCATATCTACATGGTAGAGAGGGGTTGATTTTAGACATTAAGGGTTGGAGCCAAAAAAATTAGAGAGGGTATTTTCGAGAAGCCCAAAAATCAGAGATTCCATTTACACTGAAAAATTCTCAAAACGATTATTTTTTTACAATTGCATATCTACGTGGTAAAGAGGGGTCGATTTTAGACTTCAAGGGTTGGAGCCGAAAATCTAAAACAATATTTTTCAGGAGTCTGAAATTCAGACTCCATTGACACTAAAGCATTCTAAAAAATATTATTTTTCGTCAAACTTAAATCTATTTGGTAGAGAGGAGTTGATTTTAGACGTTAAGGGTTGGAGCCAACAAATCGGAAAGGGTATTTTTGAGGAGCCTAAAATTCAGAGACTCCATTGACACTGAAAAATTCTAAAAAAGATTATTTTTTGACAAAGCTACATCTAGGTGGTGGATAGAGGTTGATTTTAGACGTAAAGAGTTGGAGCCAAAAAATTGCAGTCGGCATTTTCGAGGAGCCCAAAAATCAGAGACTTCATTGACACTGGAAAATACTCAAATTATTATTTCTTTATAATTGCATATCTACGTGGTAGAGAGGGGTTGATTTTAGACGTTAAGGGTTGGAGCAAAAAAATTGCAGTCGGTATTCTCGTGGAGGCCAAAAATCAGAGACTCCATTGACACTGGAAAAATATTCAAGATAATTATTTTTTTACAATTTCATATCTACATGGTAGAGAGGGGTTGATTTTAGAAATTAAGAGTTGGAACCAAAAAAATTAGAGAGGGTATTTTCAAAAATCCCAAAAATCAGAGATTCCATTTACACTGAAAAATTCTCAAAACGATTATTTTTTTACAATTGCATATCTACGTGGTAAAGAGGGGTTGATTTTAGACTTTAAGGGTTGGAGCGGAAAATCTGAAACAATATTTTTAAGGAGTCTAAAATTCAGACTCCATTGACACTAAACCATTCTAAAAAAGATTATTTTTCGACAAAATTATATCTACTTGGTAGAGAGGAGTTGATTATAGACGTTAAGGGTTGGAGCCAACAAATCGGAAAGGGTATTTTTGAGGAGCCTAAAATTCAGAGACTCCATTGAGACTGAAAAATTCTAAAAAATATTATTTTTTGACAAAGCTACATCTAGGTGGTGGATAGAGGTTGATTTTAGACGTGAAGAGTTGGAGCCATAAAATTGCAGTCGGCATTTTCGAGGAGCCCAAAAATCAGAGAATCCATTGACACTGGAAAATACTCAAAATAATTATTTCTTTATAACTGCATATCTACATGGTAGAGAGGGGTTGATTTTAGACGTTAAGGGTAGAGCCAAAAAATGGGAATGGGTATTTATGGAGAGTCCAAAAATCAGAGACTCCATTGATACTGAAAAATTCTAAAAAAGATTATTTTTTGACAAAGTTATATCTACGTGGTGGAGAGGGGTTGATTTTAAACGTAAAGGGTTGGAGCGAAAAAATTGTAGTCGGTATTTTCGTGGAGGCCAAAAATCAAAGACTCCATTTACACTGGAAAATACTCAAAATAATTATTTCTTTATAATTGCATATCTACGTGGTAGAGAGGGTTTGATTTTAGACGTTAAGGGTTGGAGCAAAAAAATTGCAGTCGGCATTTTCGTGGAGGCCAAAAATCAGAGACTCCATTGAAACTGGAAAATTCTCAAAAAGATTATTTTTTGACAAAGTTATATCTACGTGGTGGAGAGGGGTTGATTTTAGACGTTAAGGGTTGGACTCAAATAATTGAAGAGTGTATTTTCGAGGAGCCCAAAAATTAGGGACTCTAATCATTCTGGAAAAATATTCAAGAAAATTATTTTTTTACAATTGAGAATGTCAGTGGAGTCTCTGATCTTTGGGCACCTCGAAAATACGGACTGCTTTTTTTTGGCTCCAACCCTTTACGTCTAATATCAACCCCACTCCACCACCTATATATAACTTTATCAAAAAATAATCTTTTTTAGAATTTTTCGATATCAATGGAGTCTCTGAATTTTAGGCTCCTCAAAAATACCCTTTCCAATTTGTTGGCTCCAACCCTTAACATCTAAAATCAACCGCTCTCTACCAAGTAGATATGCAATTATAAAAAAATAATTGTTTTCAGAATTTTCTAGTGTCAATGGTGTCGGACACTTTTCCTGTCGAACCACGATTTGGGAAGTCATCAACATTTTTGGTCTCTTTATACCGCTTTACCCACTTGCTGACGAACGACGATGATTTTCCCATATACTTTGCAGCTTGATTGTGAGACAATTTGGGACCTTTTGGGTGGGAACAAAGGAACACAGCCTCGAAGCGCGAAGCGTATACGGAACTCATTTTTTGTAACGTGGTAACAAGATGAATGTTAAATCAAAAAGCATGAAAGAGGGAGCTCTTCTTAATATTTTGACACCAAAATCATGTCGATACACCTTACCGACTGCGAGTAAAGCCACCCACGCTTTAACTTGACAGACTGTAGTTTGCACACTTAAATTGAGTTACTTCCTGAATTTAAGTCAAATCTGAAATAAAGTCGAATACAAATTTAAGTATTTATTTCTACTATTAGTTTTAACTGCAAGTTAGGATACGAAGAAAATTATATTTATATTTAAAAACATTGCATTGCTGGACCTCACGGTTTACTTTCTTCCTTTCACTTATCATTTAAAATTGCCAGGAACAACAAACGTCCTTTATCTGCTTCATATCATCTTTTTTAAGGGGGTTAGGACAAAAAGTATCGTGTGCATCAAGGGCGGACAGCTATTTACCTCATGTGACTGCTGCTTATGTGACTGAATAGCTTTCTTTCTGTCCTCAATATATAATGTACTATTTTCTCGAGCACAATTTAGCACAAGTATAGATTTTTAAAATTTAATTATTGGTGAATCTTCTAAGTTTTTTGAGTTTGACATTTTGGATTTTGATAGGAGAACTATTGGTCTTACAGACTTTTATTAGTGGAAAAAATATTACTTTTCGAGTACAATTCATCACACGTTTGGATTTTTCGAAATGGGATTATTTTTAGGTGTTGTATGTTTTTTGTGTGTAATTTAACATTTCAGGTCTTAATGTCGCAACTCTTAGCCTAAAATAATTTTGTTATAGGGAATAAAGACTATATTTGCCCAGCACAACTCAGCACAAGTTTTTAAATTTTCGAAATTTAATTATTTGTAGGTCTTGTAACTTTTTTGAGTTTGACATTCTGAGTTTTAATATGACAACTGTTGGTCTGCCTGTTATTAATCTGTAACTATTTCACAGCCACACACAAAAAAAAGTCTGGTACTTTTGACGATACACGCATTTATTCCTATGTATTTTGATCCGTTGAATCCGAATCTGAGGTCAAAATAGCACCTTTCTGGATTCGTTTTCGACATAACCTGAAAAAACGTATTTTTGAGTGTATGATAGTGCAATATGTTTTTATTGTAGATTTCAAGCCGCTGAATTCATATATAGCATCAGTTCAGTGATATAACTAGAAAACCTCGAAGATAACCTTAAAACAAAATTGTCTGAGCGATGCTTTGCAGGGCACAATTAAATTTGTCTACTGCCAGGTATTGAATTCGACATGGAAGTCAAGTTTGCGCTTGTTTTGCATAAATGTCCTCCCTGAATCCAAATCAGCTGATTATCATTAATTCCTTAGCAGCACACTTTTCACTGATGAATCAGTGGAATTTCTAGCTGGTGACCAGATATTCCCTACATGACTTGGCTTTTATATATACACGGTAAAAAAAATTGAGCTGTGAGAAGGATATTATTCCCCATTATAGCTAAACATTTAGCTGAAAACGAACGAAGGAATTAAGAAAAATCTCTGGATCAGCGAAAATGAATATCCTTGACCATTTTCCATAAACCAGGGATATCGTCTAGCCAAACCCCTAATAAGTATAGCTATAATAGGGATATTAAGAATAGCTGCCTGAAGGAATTATCGGAAGAGCGCCGGGGCATTGTGGGAGCAGCGAAATAAAATGGCGACGGTCTAAGCGTGAGCAGTGACAGTTCACATTTACTTTGGACAATTAAACGCTTTTTACCACTTGAAATTTGCGCGAATGTTAATATGAAATAGAGTTTATGATGCGGTAATATTAATTTACAATTGTTTCGATTGTAGGCGATAACTATATTGAAATATCAAGAAACGCGATAACAACAACAAACTTGATCTCCAAATGCATTATACGGATTTCAGGGAAATTCATTTTCGCGATACCAGACCAAAGATTGGCTACTGTAAGTTAAAATATTTCTATAACAACTAAATTTTTTTCTAATTTAAAGATAATAAAATTACACATAATCTGTCGAAAATAATAAACTCTCCAACTTAACAATTTTGTCCAAATTACTGATTCACAAGAACAGTTTACATAAAGTAACTAAATGTATAACTCTTCTAACTAAACGTTTTACCTAATCTAAGCGGACACTTTCTTTGAGTTTAATATAATCTCGATTCACTCGTTCCCCTCAAGAATTTTTTTCGTGTAGTTCTCCATAGCAATGTCGATAATGTAGACTCTTTCACCTTTTTTTTCTCTCGCATCACGATGTCAGGTCGATTGGCCTGGATTTAATGATCCGTTTGGATAGTAACATCCCAATATAAGGTGTAATATTCGCTTTCTAAAACAGCAATTGGAATGTATCTATAGAAAGGCATCTACTCTTTTAAGAGTCCTAGGTTTAGGGCAAGTTATTGATGTATAATACCCGCTACATCATTATGTCTGTACGTATATTCTCTCTGATCCATTACGCGACAGTCATCAATATTGTGCTCGATGGATTCGATGGTATCTCCACATAATCGGCACCGGTCAACCACGTCTGGATTTAATACGTGTTTCGATAATTCCTTGTGCTGACAACTTTGTCCTGTATCGCAATGATGAACCCTTCCGTCTCTAGATACAGAACACCCTATCTCAGCCGAATATTAGATGCTTCACTATCCACTTCATTTTGATCTAACTTTTTGAGGTGCTCGCCATGGATGCCTTTCTGTCTCCATCGTATTTCTAATTCCTTTATGGTTTCTGCGCTGATATTCAAGGCCCCATCTGACGACAAATTTAAGGGTGTATAGTCAAGATCCGCTTTACAGATGCTACTGTAAAAAGCAAGATTTCGTTTGCTGTTAAAATAGTCTCGCAACTGTATAACTTGTGACTCACACCGTTATTTGACATGTACAACGTCATTTATACACGAACAATTCTATTTAACTTCTCAAGATCGGTTCTCAAGGTTATTATTATATTATTCTCAATCTCGTCGATGAGCTTGTTTCTTGTATTAGTATGGCAGAAACATTGTGTGAAGTCCGTTTCTACTAGAATTTCAACGAATAAGAGATTATATTACAGCTATAAATATTTTTATACAAAACAACCTATTCTTGTTGCTGGATAAATTTAAAGTTGAATTTTCCAGTATATAAAATATCACAGAAGCGAACTATCATATTGTTTCTTCTTCCGATGTTTTTATTTTAATGAAAAAACTGCGTTCAGTTTTATCACCAGGGGGGGGGGGGGGCAAACAAAGCCCACGAAATACATGCATAAAAAAATTGTAATATTTACTTATCAATAAATGTAGAGGGTTTCTTGTAACCGTAATAGTATAAACGACTCCTAATATATTCCCACTTAGCAAGGAAGGGGTTTTATAAAAAATAGAAACTTTTTGGACCGCACAACTTCTTCACAGTTCGCGTACACTTGAGAGTTCATGGAGCAGTGTACCGAAACTGTTTCAGCTGACTTGCACGGAGATAAGGTAAATCCGAGAGCTTTTTCGATGACAATTTTTTTAATTAGGAAATTCATGATAATTTGTTTATAAAATTATTTTTCGTTAATTATATAATATTGAAATATTTTTAACTAATTTTACTCTATGAAACTTACAATTAGATGAATTCAACCATTTTCATGTTATTCGCGAGCACCGCGAACGTAAAATAGAAAAAATGACCATTCTTTGAAAGATATGTTTATTTACAAGAAAATTGAAAGTCTAATTCGGAAATCAGCCTGGACAGCTCTCTTAGAAATCTTATGAGCTTTTTCTTCAAATTTTTGTTTAATAAATAGGTCAATATTTGGGACTGTACGTTATTTTGAATCAAAAAAGTCATTTTTCCCACTGTTCATCGTTTAGATTCTAATTCCTCTCTGCTTCTCGGGGAACTTCGTTAATCCTTCGTCTACTGTTCAATGTATTGACGAATTAGAAAATTTGTGAGTCCTGAAGCGATCCACGTAACCGACTCATTAAAAATTCTGCATTTTAATATATTACTTTAATAAAATCATTGACTCTTCACCTGGCGGCGCCGCCCCGCTTTGCTTCATTATAAGATTTAATTCCAGCAGGAATGACAAGCAAAGAGAAAAATTAATAAGTTAACTTAAGAAGCTAAATCATTTCGAGGATGTTTATAATATAAAATTCGCCAACTTCCTTAATTTTGAATGTTTCAATTTAAAACCCGTAAAATATTGAACATGTTAAAAATAAATCTAAGGTAGATGTCCCAGTAATCTTGAAAGTCACTTTTAGTTTACATATATAGTTTTAAAATATATTAAAATTCACATTTAATGATAAACACTATTTATTTTGAGCATTATGCATTAGTGAATGAAATTACAGTTAATTAAAATTCAACAAAAAATAGGAAAATTGGCTGGTCGTTTACTGCAATTGAAGATCCCTAAAGTTTTATATTGTATAATTTTATAATGACATGATTATTAATGTTTTTAAAAATAGTTTATTCATAAAGATTTACAATTCAAAATTATTTTTATTTTGAGGATTCATAAATAGGCGTGGTAGAAGAAAAATCAATAGACAATTTTGATTTTCCAAAGCTAGTGCTAGAGAATGGGAATTGGGACAAAACTGTAAAATATGGATCTGGACCGTGACATGAAGATTAGGAAAAGAAAACAGAAGAATGGGAAAAATAAAAATCAGATTTAAGACGTAGATTAGATGAAATAAGCTGTGTCGTCAATTGTTAACATATTAAACGAGAAACACACAAGTAAAATACACTTTTTGAAAATGAAAAGAGCTTTTTAAGCTCAGAATTGAAGGGAGCAGAAAACACATTTGGACGAATAAAAGGTAAAGGCATTTTTTAAAAAAGAATTAGACGCTGGTCCTAATGACCAGTCATTAGGATGCCTTTCTGTCCTTACGTAGCGTTAGAAAAGAGGTAGGAGTGCTACCTTAAATTATTTCTGTGATCAGTCACAGAGGTGCCTTCCCTCTCCAAGTGACGTTGGAAAAGAGGTAGGGGTGCGACCTTACATTATTTCTGTGAACAGGCACAGGGGTGCCTTCCCGCCCCCACGTGGCGTTGGAAAATGGGTAGAAGTGCGACCTTACATTATTTCTGTGACCAGTCACAGGGGTGCCGTCCCGCCCCCCACGTAGCATTGGAAAAGGTTTAGGGGTGCGACCTTACATTAATTTTGTGACTAGGCACAGGGGTGCCTTCCCACCCCCACATGGCATTGGAAAATGGGTAGAAGTGCGACCTTACATTATTTCTGTGACCAGTCACAGGGGTGCCTTCCCGCCCGCATGTGGCTTTGGAAAAGGGGTAGAAGTGCGACCTTACATTATTTCTGTGACCAGTCACAGGGGTGCCTTCCCGCCCGCACGTGGCGTTGGAAAAGGGGTGGGGGTGCGACCTTACATTATTTCTGTGGACAGTCACAGGAATGCCTTCCTGCCCAAACGTAGCGTTGGAGAAGGGGTAGGGGTGCGACCTTACATTATTTCTGTGACAAGTAACAGGGGTGCCTTCTTGTCTCCAAGTGGCGTTGGAAAAGGGTCAGGGGTGCCACCTTAAATTATTCCTGTGACTACACACAAGGGTGTCTTCCGCCCTCGCGTGGTGTTGGAAAAGAGGTAGGGGTGCGACCTTATATTATTTCTGTAACCAGTCACAGGCGTGCCTTCCCGCCTCCACATTGCGTTGGATAAGAGGTAAGGGTGCAACCTTACATTATTTCTGTGACCAGTCATAAGGGGCCTGGCCGCCCCCACGTGGCGTTGGAAAAGGGGTAGTGGCGCGACTTTAAACTATTTCTTTAACCAGTCACTAGGGTGCCTTCCTCCCCTACGTGACGTTGGAAAAAGGATAGAGGTGTAACCTTTCATTACTTCTGTAACCAGTCACAGGGGTGCTGTCCGCCCCCACGTGGCGTTTCAAAAGGGGTAGGGGTGCGACCTTAAATTATTTCTTAAACCAGTCACTAGGGGGCCTTCCCGCACCACGTGGCGTTGGAAAAGGGGTAGAGGTGCGACCTTTCATTATTTCTGTGACGAGTTACAGAGGTGCCTACCCGCCCCCACGTGGTGTTGGAAAATGGAAAGGAGTGCGGCCTTACATTATTTCTGCCATTAGACTCAGGGGTGCATTTTCGCCCCCACAAGACGTCAATAGCAATTTCTTGATTCGAAAATCGACGATAAAGTGTGATTTATACATAGAACGTTTCGTTAAACGCGCCAAAAGCTAAAAACTATGAAAATAACTAATGCTTTTTGCCGATACAGATAGTGTATATAAACTTCGTAAACAAAACTAGAATTTTTTTAAATTTTAACACTGCAAATTATAATTGCATGTGTTTTAAAGTCCAGGTTTGTAATCAGCCCATCAACATACATCAGTTTACGATTTAACGAAAGAATTTTTAAAAAAGGAAAAAAAGGCGGCAACATGCAATCTTGCCGGCGCCGCAAATTAAAAATGTTGCCGGCGCCGGCAGGTTAGCCACTAGGTTCCTTAAATTGCATGAATTCCTTGAATGCAATGAATTTATTGAATTCCATAAATTCATTGAATTCCATAAATTCATTGAATTCCATAAATTCATTGAATTTATTGAATTCCATATATTCATTGAATTTATTGAATTCCATAAATTCATTGAAATTATTGAATTCCATAAATTCCTTGAATTTATTGAATTGCATTAATTCCGTGAATTGCAGGAATTCCTTCAATTTCATGAATTCCACGAATTCTATGAATATGCGGGATCTGCCGCTACCTTGCTAGAAATATGCTTTCTAAAAAAACCGGTGAAAAAATTGTCGATACCAGTAATTCTTTTTTACCGGTACCGACCATTTTTTTATTACCGGTACCGACAGAAAAAATTATTTAATATTTTATCATTAATGAATAATTTTTTTAAATCCTTAAAGCAAAGATATTATATAGCTTAAATTAAAATCCTAGAAAACTGAATATAGTCCTCGGAGGGATGTAGTCTCCACTCGTAAACTTCTCCACTGACCGTGATAGGTAGGCGCACGCGCGTAAAAACGCAGCAAACTCCATGCGACGGAAGTCAGTGCTGCATGCATGAAAATTGACCGGCTTGCAACGGCCGCTGAAATGTTAGGGCCTTGTACATTTTAAGATACGTCCCTACCAGGAGGTGTAGCTTGATTTGTTTCTGCGACCTGTCTGATCGATACTGGAGATCCGGTCTTTCCCGATCCGATGAGTCCTACTGTATAACCAAAGAAATTCCACGTAGCGTTTCCACCTCGTATGACATTTGAAACTCACGAAATCAGGCAACTAATTTAAAGATATGGAAATGCATAAATTAGGGAAATACGTTAATGGAAGTTAAAGAAAGGATACTGAAAACTGAGGGTTAACAAAATTTGGACAAGCTGGAGGGACTTGGAGAACAGCAATGTAATGACAGATGTAAATTTTCCCTAATCCCAATGACCTTGAAAAAAGATAAATATCTGGGAGCGAAGCCCAGGGGGTAGTACTTTTTGGAATGAGACAACTGTCAGGAGAAAATATAGGGATATCTGAGTCAAAAGGTTTGATTATATCGGATTAATAGAAACATGGACTAAGGCGAAAGATTGGATGAGAGTCAGGCAATTGAGGAGCCCGACACAGAAAGGACAAATAAACTCATTCCGCCGGCTAAATATTGTCCAGTCAGAACAAAGATAGCCACAATTCTTAGCCAATACTTAGACAATGCTTAGGCGGCGGAATGAGTTTATATGCCCTTTCTGTTTTGGGCCCCTCAATTGTGAACCGAAGGTTCCAAGTGGACATGAACAACATAAGTAGTATAAATACATTGAAGAAGCAGCAACGTATTTAAGTAGCATAATTCTACTAGGAAACGAAACATTGAACATAAGGACAATATACTCCAAAGATAAGATTGAAGTTGTGAGAGCTAGGCTGGAGGAAGAAATTGAGATAAGTGAAATGAAACCTTATTAACCGAAAGAGATTTTTATGCAAAAACGAATAAGAAAAGAACAATATATAAAGGGCCAAAAGAAGAAGTCAGAAGAGCATCTAAAGATATGGCATGCAACACAGAAGAAGTTCAGTTAATAAAGTTAGTGGGCAGTAGAGTTTAGTATATATTAAATTATAACGTGGATGATGACACTCTAGGAGTATTTACGTATGTGGGTAATTGGAATTAGAAAAAGGGAAGAGGATCATCAGTAATTGATAACACTATAAGTAACTACTAATGTTAAAATAAGATTTAGAAGATTTCAAAATAATAGACAGAATAAAGTGAGATTGTCAACCAATAGGATAACAGAATATATCAGAACGAACAAGTATAGCCAATAGGTACCAGAAAGTTATACTTATTGGAACTCATTTTAATGATGAATTAAAAAAGATAAAATGAACAATGCATGTGTGCCATGACAGGAATTATCAGATGTAAAATACGTAAATTTTGGTGATTGTCAGCAAAAAATAGTTCTGCAAAGATTTTTGTTGAAATTGTTGTTGTTTGAGAATTTTTTATTGATGTTTTAGAAAAGAGTGCGGGCAGATATGTTATTTAGACCGAAGAAGTGCGGGCAGATTGTGATATATGTCCGTTAAAATAGTTGGTATACTTCGCGTGCTACCCTGAGATAAAACGCTTTATATGTACTCCTTGTAGCAGGATTGGATAAGTGAGGGGTTCAAACGAACGAATTAAATTAAAAATTGACATGTAGGGATAGAAAAAAACGAAAATTATTTTTGAAAAAATGTAAGAATAAAAGTAACTAGTAGCAAAAAAGTAGACAAAAATAGTACGAAAATTGTACAAAATAAAAGAAAGCGGCTACAGTCACAGAAATTGGCGCGTGAAATCACAGTGAGTGATGTAACTCAAGCAACCCCAAGCTTTCCCGCCCTCAGTGGATACTTCCGCTATGTGGTCAGGCCACGCGCATCCCCCAATAGTAAAAACCGAGACGCTCACTAAAGTGAACGTTAACAAGTGAACGTGAACGTGAACAAGCAAACAAAAATATTGATAATCAATTGGTCGAAAGAGAAAATGGAAGAAAAAAAAAGTACAAACTTAGAATTCGTAACGGTACGAAATAGAGAATTAGAATGAGGGGCAGTACAACCAATTGAAGCGACAGGTGCGATCTTAAAAACGATAATACAGACATAAACACATACAGAGAGTACTCCAATCTCAAACAGGCAAAACAGTACCCCACATAGACACGAAATTGGAATACTGTCCCCAAATACCGAGAATACGTTACTTAACGAAATTTTTAAGTTACGTAGAGAAATTTAAAAGAAGAGAAAAACACTCTTAAGATTAGAAAGAGACAGGGAACGATTAGAATCAAGTAGCATAGAACGAGAAGAAAACACTTAGAAAGGAGAAAGAAAGAATAGATAAAGAGCTGACAAAGCAAGATCCTTATCGCGAAAAACTATGAATATAGATAGAAAGGCAAGAGAAAACCCGAAGATTAATAATGAAACTTTTGAAATCGCTTCGTTTTTAAAAGGTAATAATGAATTTTGGAATGAAGCAGAAGAATTAATTAATTTTGAGGAGAGTAAAGCGATAAAATCAAAATAAAAAAACTTTCAAAAGAAATTAAAAAGGACCCCGTAATAAATACATTGAAAATGGTTCTTCGTGAAATTGTCTCAAACTTTGCCATTTGGCACATCTTTTCATGTTAAAAAAATATGTTAATACCAAAACTTAATACTATGCGCCGTTTTGATGCTACAGAGCATCAAAGTTTGATAGTAAATCTTTCAAGTACACCCACCAAGCACAAGGAAGATATACATAATGCAAGTGACTACTTATATGTATATGAGTTTGAAAGGTGAGGGCGAGGGGGAGGTGCAAGTCTTAGTGACTAAGTAATTAAGTGGCAGAGTAATTGAGTGACTCAGTGATTGAGTGACTGAGTGATTGAGTGCCTGCGTAACAGGAAGGAAGAGAGAGCAAATGAGTAAGTTAGTAATGTAAATAGTGAAAATAATGAAGTGAGTGATATCGAGGGTGAGGGAGAGAGACTGATTGAAGAAGTGATTTTGTGATTTATTAATTAAATAAATAAGTGAATGGTCTATAAGGTTAGTGAGTGTGTGAGTGAGCGAGTGAATGAATGAATGAATGAGTGAGTGTATATATGAGTTGAAAACAGTAAGTATATTTTTGCGCCTTTGTGGAAAAACATGCAAAGAATACAAACTCACCGTTTTATTAGCCTCTTAATGCTGCTGCTCATTTGCGTTATTAATAATATTCAGTAACCTGTTGTCCGGATAATTAACGTTTGGTTGATGTCGAGCGTACCCTAATTACCATAGGATTCAGGCAACATGTGCACAGGTACCCATGGTCGTGGCGAAATCAAAAATACTGTTTCAATCTTATCAGCCCAGGGATGCTCATGTTCATATTAACTTCAATTTCTTCTCTACCATCTCTATCTAGTTTATCTAAAATATATGAAGAAGCAAGATTTACCTGATAAATACCAATGGTAAGATCTCGTAAATGTAGTAAATCAAGAATAGGAAAATCAGGAGCTACATTTGTTGAAGTCGAACCCACTGCGCCCGTCTCATGCGTAGATATTTAACCTCTGCAAGCGCCTGTAATACGTTTGGAGTTTGGCTTTCCGAATAATTTCTCTTGCGTGTTCAACTCTTGCGCCTTCCATAGATATTGGTGGGTGGAATCTATTAATGATTGCAGCAGCGATGGAATAAAATTCATGAAGGTGATGTAGATAAGGCATAATGATTGTTTCTTCAAAAAACTTGAATATTGAACGAAAATGCCCATTCCCAGTCTCGAAGATCCATCGATTCCTCGTGACCATCCGAGACATATTAGCATCTTCAGTAGATAATTGCTGTTGTCCATCTTGTATCAACGGGAGAGTCTTAAAATAGGAAAATTGCTACTTTTCTCAGTGTATGTATATGTACAAACTATTGCAGGAATGGCTTTTGGTTTCTGCGGCTCTGGATTATAGAGAGCATTTACAAATTCCGCAATGTGTCTTTCAATGCAAATTTGCCTTTGTATTGCTTGGGATCTGAAATTCTGAGGAACAAACCTATGGTTCAAAGATTGTCTCACGTTTGATATAACCAAGCTGACGGTGGCTTTACTTCGGTACATAAATATGACTATTAAAAAGTCCTCCGATAAACCTTGCCTTCATTTACATAAAAAAGTTAATAAGTCTTTTCTATATATGTATCTGTTACCTCTCTCTTGAGATACAGGATCACAGTACATAAAAAGCAGTGAGAATTGTTCTTTGCTAATTGGCAAACTACATTTGAATTCTTCGTCAGTGAAAGAACTCTTATTTTTAAATTGATTTTGATTATGCGACACATGCCTTGATTATTGCAAAACTATCTAACTCTTGTCCTTTTATTACATATGGTCGATTAACTGATCTAAGACCTTCCAGAATTAATTTCGGGAAGCATCCCTTTTCGTCCAAGTGACGTGTACAACTTTTAACATAATCCGGAAAATAAATGTTGAGAAAAAGAAAAATGTCTACCCTACCCTCTATAGACAACCTTCCCACATTTTGTCTAGCGTTGCATAGTAAGTAAGAAGCGCTTCCCGTTTACGTTAGCACTTCTAAGCGCATTGTACTTGGATCACCTTCTACAATACGTACTTCATCAGATATGAATCTGTTAAAATTAGTACATAATCTGGATTTATTGTTCAAGTCAAGATGTGGGTGATTAAAGGCATCCCTCAGTGTAATTACAAGTTGCCGTTTATTTTGATATTCCATGCCATTTGTTCGTTGCATTCGCTGAGGGTTATATCCTATGTTGCATACATAGCAGGCGATCTGTCTGCGAAACGCCCTTCGTTTTTTTATTTATAGAAAAATACAAAATAGAGATAAGTTTTTACCTACAAAGGAAGCGATAGTTTTTTGTACATCTGTATATACCATTCATCTGATTAAAAAACGCAATGGCGTATTCATGCGTCATACAGTAGTGTTAATGTATGCCTTATTTGATAAGATAGACTGTGATTTCAATTTTACATTTAAAAATATACAAGCAGCCAACCTCATAGGCAAGATACAAATGAACACTAATGTACATCTCGCTTTGTAGCCTAAAATTTTATATGAAATAGGTCGTTTTCTTTATTTAATATTTGGAGATAAACAGTTCCGTCTAGTATGCATTGAATAAGTAACAAACGATGGCGAATCGAGAACAGATAAAATGTTATGCAAGTAACGTAGAACAGCTTACAAAACTGCCTTAAATCACCGTTCACTGAAAAAACAGGTAGTAGGGCTGACTACTTGAATTTGTCATATATGCCACTAGTACTCAATTGCTTAGCGCAATCTGCATAAGAAAGTTTATTATAATAATGAATAAATGATGTTTAGCAGAAACTAGTATTTATGAAGAAAAACAACATTGATAATAGATTTTATGCTTTCATGATGATTCATTTTGATAAAAAGAGATATTTCGGGTTTCACTCGTGTAAAAAACTACTACGAATTGTTTGCCGACGTTTCGTGAACATTGCAGCTCACATCTTCAGGGCTGACCTGAAACTGAGGAATCAGGTCATGATGTTCTTAGGTATACTTTCTACGATGCCTGTGATTGGCCAGAGCGCCCACCGTGGGGACTGGTCGAACTTAAAAAAAAAAATAATTGGGAACATCTAAATCCAAATCGATTCTGCATAATACAAGTTTGTTTCTCGTTAAAGAAAGAATACAACATACCAAATTTCTTTTGCACACTACCTCTAAAAAATTATTAAAACTTCATCTTTTCCTATCAAATACCCTCAGATTTG
>NC_046662.1:18971282-18974601 GCF_010883055.1 Belonocnema kinseyi | reverse complement strand
GCGCATACTTTGAATAAAATATTTGTTATCATTCTCTTGAAATAAATGTGTTTTTTTCTTGAAAAAATACCGGTTTCATATGTATACACCTGGTATATGATGGGGATACACAGTGATGTCTGTGGACCTGCGAATATAGAATCACCATGTGGAACCAGATATTTCCTAATAATCAAAGACGAATGCGCCAGTTTTAGGAAAGTGTATTTTCTCAGACACAAGACAAAAGTGTTTAAGCGATTTAAAGAATTTGAGGCTTTGGTAAAGAACCCAACCGAGAATAAAGCGGAAAGAGATATTAGAACAATCACCGAAAGTGCAAGATCGATGATCATAAATAAAAAAGTTAGCCTGCACCTCTGGCCTGAAGCTGTTCATACAGCATGTTATCTGTTAAACAGAACTATACAGCGAGGAAGTGAGACGCAAAGTCCTTTCGAGTAGTGGTTTGAACGTAAACCCGAAATAAAACACGTACGCGTGTTTGGCAGTGATGCTTATTTAAAAATTTCAAAAGAAAAGAGGAAGAAGTTTGACGAGAAAAGCAAAAAATTGGATTCTTGTTGGATACGATGGCGAATCTTCAAACTACGGACTTTGGGATAAAGAAGCAAAGAAAATCTACACAAGCAGTGACGTAGGTTTCAATGAAAAAAGCAGCAGTGTACTTCAACAAGAAGAGGATGTGCATAAACAAGAAGAAAAAAAATTCAAATTCATCTTGATTTTGGAGAGAGAATTGAGTTTAATCAGCATATTGACCTAATAAAAAAAACAACAGATCTCTAAAAATCAAGAGTTTGAAGAACCTGAATCTTCGAGCGATGATGAGGAATACGAGGATGCCAACCTTGACGAAGAGCAGCCAACTATCGAAGAGAAAGAAGTTCAACAGTGCCGGCAGCCAACTATGGGAGAGGTAGCAGTTCAAGAGGGCCGGCAATTACGTGATCGCAGTAAAATACAGCCACCGGAACGCTTCGGTAAACCTGTCGCGCTTATTGCTAACCAAGTATCATTGAGATATGCGCAGGCCATGGCAAGTGCCGATGCCGAAAAATGGACGGTCGCCATAAACGAGGAGATGCAGGCACTCGAAGGAAATCCTACCTAGAATCTCACAGCTCTGCCACCTGGCAAACATGCTATCGGCTGCAAGTGGGTTTTTACCATAAAAAACAATGTGAATGGTGAGGTCAGGTACAAAGCGAGACTTGTCGCTACGGGATTCCTACAGAGATAAGGAATCGACTACTTCGAGACCTTTGCACCTGTTATCCGATACGAATCAGTGAGGATTTTACTAGCAATCACGGCGGAAGAAGAGTACGAAATAGTAAAAATTCGAGGTCAAGACAGCTTGCTTGAATGGGAATCTACAAGAAGATATATATACATGCAGCAACCTGAGGGTTACATCAAGAAAGATGGAAAGAACTGGGTCTACAAACTACAGCGCAGTTTATACGGCTTGAAGCAGTCTTCGCGATGTTGGAACGAGAAGTTTGTTCGATTCCTAGCAGACTTCAATTTCAGAAGCATTTAAAGTGACAAGTGTGTGTTTGTCGGTAACGTATGCAATTCAATTGTTTACTTAGCTTTATATGTAGATGATGGGATCGTTATAAGCAAACATGTAAATGCGATTAATAAAGTAATTAGCTACCTTCAGAGTAACTTTCAAATTACTACCGATGAAGCGAATGAATACATCGGGATGCTTAGAGACGCCTAAATCGAGAAGCGGTTTCGTATTTTAATTAAATGGTGGGCCGATTTCGTGGTCCAGCCAACGACAAAGTGTCGTATCATTGTCAACTGCCGAAGCAGAATATATCGCGCTAGCACATGGAACGAAAGAAGCCACTTGACTACACTGAATTTTAAATGACTCGAAAGTTCCATGTAAGAGTATTTCACTCCTTGCTGATAATCAATCCGCGATCATTACGCGATATTTTAAATAGAAAGATTATTAGCATCAGTTACGTTGCGTCAAAAGAACAGTTACCTGATACGTTTACGAAACCGCTAACAAAACAAACATTCTGTTACTTGTGTAAACAATTAAATGCTTTGGAACATCCAAATTAAGTGGGAGTGTTGGTTTTTAGATGAGAAACCTTTATATAATTTGTATTTTCATCTGTGTGTGTGCAGGAGGGACACAACCTTTATTTTCTACGATTATGCATTTCTCCTCATGTACACGGTTTTTGACCTGAGAAGGACTGTTTAGACTATACTAAAGGATATTTTTATTTTAGACATTGGAAGTGTATTATTTAGTCCTTGGGCTCTTTCCACCTTTTTGTCAACTTTCTCAAATCCAGAATCTTATTCAAGTTTTCCTTAAGCAAGGGAAATCGACAGAGAGCAGGTGTCTATCATAAATTGAAATAACTTTAGTGTACCCAGACTTAGTACCCTTTAAGATGCCTCATCCGGTCTGGAGGCCAGTATTATTGTCTAGCCGAGGTACAGTTACTCGTCTGATGATGTGACCCTTGCTCAATGATCACTTCTCTGATAAGTACAACGTTGCCACTAATTTCCAAAATTTTCATGAATCCAAAATACGAAGTGGCAATAGCGTAAAAAAGGCACTGCTCCTGGAAAGGGCCTGGGGTAGAAGAGGCTGAAGGGCCAGTATTCTTAGAGACGCGGTCGGTACAAGACGAATTCGTCACTATTTTGTCATGGTGATACAGAGCTTTCAATTTTCTTTTGTAACACCGATTTTTAAAAACTTGATACATTTTTATTTGCTTATATTTTTATAGTGTGTGAAATAAATGCAATTACAGTGAAACTCTTTTATACGGCCGACTTTGTGGCTGACCTTGAGTGTGAATTGACTCATTATAGCCGGCTCCGCTTTTGTTTGTTCACGCTCGACTGCTCGCTTAAGTGACAACCGCAGACTCCGCAGCCACGCGCAGTTCCTGTTATACCTACCTACGGCGCGGCTTCAATTCTCGGAATGGCTATAGAAGGGGGGGCTATTAAAGTGTTTCACTCTATATCAACACACGACTTATTTATTTTTGCATGCGTTTTAATACTTGAACAGAACTTAATACAGTTTGCTAGAAGTAATTATTATTAGCTTTTAACAAACAAAGCATGAGTGCTGCACTCGTTGCTTAGAGAGTCAGTTGTGACCGCCGCGTCAAACGAGCAGTTATATTCTCTGTGTATTGGACCTCAATGTTGTTTTTGATAAAAAGAGATATTTCGGGTTTCACTCGTGTAAAAAACTACTACGAATTGTTTGCCGACGTTTCGTGAACATTGCAGCTCACATCTTCAGGGCTGA
>NC_046662.1:18968339-18971182 GCF_010883055.1 Belonocnema kinseyi | reverse complement strand
TATGCCAATTAGCACAAATGGTAAGTTCCGACAGTGCCTACAAGTGTGCCTACTGGCCGCTAAATGGCAATACCGGTTTCATATGTATACACCTGGTATGTTTCACAAAAGAAATCATCTTTTTCAATGACGAAGTCCTTAGAGTTAATCAACTTGCTCATTTGCATAAGGGCGCCCATATTCACGTGACTCATTCGCTTATGTCAGGGCTTATTCATTGCTTGAGTTTTTTCTAGAGCGATTTTGCATTGAGCTGGAGGGATAATCACTTGAAACATCATTTGAAATAAATTTCCGCGTCGTACTCCGAGCGATTTCTCTGTAAGCATCTTCAAGGACATGAAAAATTCCCTTCTAAATGTCATGTGATGAGAAGCACCCGAATCTGCTAGCCAGATGTCTTCATCATGCTCAGTTTTTTCTGTTCAGAGCACTTTCACTTCACAGAAATAGGTTTTTCCTTCCGGGCTGGTTTTCTGCTTTTCTTTGTTTGGACACTCGCGTACCCAATTACCTTTTTGGCCGCATTCTTTGCACTTCGTTTTCTTCTTAAGTGTGGCTATGTAAGTTTTGCGTGATTTAGTGTCCTTTTCGTTTATAGGTCTCGCTGCAGTTACCTGAAGCGCAAGCGAGGACATGCTTTCTTCTGTTTCGATGAGACTCTCATCTTCGCGGAGCAACCTTGCTATTAAATTTTCCATCTTTTGATCATCTTTCGAAGTCCTTTTCCACGCCATTCTGAACATTCAAAATCCAGGTGGCAAGCTGCACAATAATTTACATATAACGCTTTTATAAGTTGGCTTTTCTTTAGCATCTGTGAGCCTTCTGATGATGCTTTCAAGTTGCTCGATTTGCAACGCGATGGACTCACCATCTTTGATCTTAAATGCATAAAATTGTGACCACGCACTTATCACCGCGTCTTCGTTGCATTCAGCATATAAATCATGGAGCTTTATCCATATTTGAGCTGGAGTCGTGCAGCTTATCAGATTCTGACGTATATTTTTCATTACCAAATTCAACAGGATCAATGAAGTTTGGGAAGATTCTTTCTTCCATTTCTGCCAATCTGCGAGATTCTTCGTTTTATTCGGTTCCTGTGCCGTTCCATATATGCATCTAGTAAGATCCTTTGACTCAATCATCAATGTTATCTCAAACTTCTACAACGGAAAGTTGGTTCCGTCTAGCTTGGTCAGATCCAGGATTTCCTTTGATTCAGCCATGATTCAGAAAATCGCTGCACTCACTAAATACACAGAGCGCACAACACACTGATCTATTAGTCGCTCACTTCAGTCAATAGCTTGGTTTTTTTAACACACCCAGATAACCGTTTCTGGACCCATAACCTATCAGGAATTTTATTACAATAATGAATAAACTATGTTTAGCAAAAACTAGTATTTATTAAGAAAAACAACATTGAGGTTCAATACACAGACAATAAAACTGCTCATTTCACGCGGCGGTCACGACTGCCTCTCTGAGCAACGATTGCAGCGCTTATAGGATAAAAGTGTCCTTCTCAGGTCAAAAACCGTGTACATGAGAAGAACTGCATAAGCGCAGTAAATAGGCGTTGTGTCACTCATGCATACACCCAGATGAACATATAAATTATTTAAAGATTTCTCTACTATAAAACCAACTGTTGGTATTAGTGCCATCCAGGTTATTTTTTCGTTCAAGTGATCTGCTGACTTGAACAAGAAATCTAGATTATGTACTAATAATAGTTGCACATTAGATAATGCTTTGTCTGCCTCTCTCACTCACTCGCTCATTCACTCACCCTCACCCTCCATCTCACCGTCACCCTCATTCACTTCATTATATTTACTATTTACATGACTCACTTACTTATTTGCTCTGTCTTTCTCTCTGTTACTCCGCCACTCACTCACTCACTCACTCACTCAGCCTCACCCTTCCCGTTGCCATCACTCAATTCATTAATAAACTATTTACATGACTCACTTACTCATTTGCTCTCTCTTCCTCTCTGTTACTCAGCCACTCAATCACTCGGTCGCTCAATTACTCGCTCAGACTTGCACCTCCCTCCCGTCCTTTCACGTTTCAAACTCATGTACATATAAGTAGTCACTTGCATTATGTATATCTTCCTTATTCTTGGTGTGTCGACTTAAGGTGGTTTTAGCGTGACTCAGTGAGTCATATGAGAGTGTAAAAAAGTATTTTTGATTTACATGGAATCTTTTGTGTTTGAAAATCCGAAAATTAATTAAGATAGACATTTATGGCCGTCCCGCGATGTGAATCAGAAGAATAAATAAATTGATAAAAATATATCCCTCAACGGTTTGCGTATTCTCGACCATATGACTTCTGAAAGAAGCAATGCGGCAACGTCGCACTCTCTCCAGTCCCCTCTCTAGTCCGCCATGTTCGAGTGTATGTGTATACACGAAATGTAACCTATGTTACCGTTGTTTTTATTGTTTGATTACTTAGTAAAAATGTCTGATGAGGTAAGACATAAAGGTAGATTTATTAAAAAAAAAGAACTGATAAGAAGAGAAAATGTCCGGAAAGCAAATGTCGAGCGAAGGAAAGAAAGCCGTGAAAAGATCGTTGATAAAATCCGCAATGAAGCCAGTGAGAGAGCCACTATCAAGCCTACTGGAAACCGCATAATCAACATACAGACACTATCTGAAAATTTGAAATGCACAAACTGTCAAGGAAGATTAGGCTTAAATAGAATAATTAAAGAAAAACGTGAGGGCCTGCATTCAATATTCATGGTGGAATGTGAGAGTTGTAAAGAGATTAGTCGTGTTGACACTGGCGGTTATCACAATGTTAATGTA
>NC_046662.1:18964325-18968239 GCF_010883055.1 Belonocnema kinseyi | reverse complement strand
AAACTTCGCAGATGTATTCAAAAATAGTTAAAGAAGTTATAATAAAAATTTCAGCTTTTTAGCATGGATTTCGTTTCACGCTAAAACCACCTTAAACATTTTACTATTACCTTTGATGCTCTGTAGCGTCAAAACGGAGCATAGGATTAAGTTTTGGCATTAACATATTATGTTCAGCATGAAAATATGTGCCAAATGGCTAAGTTTGAGCCAATTTCATGGACAGCCATTTTCAATGTATTTAGTACGGGGTCCTTTAAATGATAAAATGGATAGAATTTTAAATACAACGCAAAATTTATTCAGTCAAAGTAATAAGTCTCGAAATATACAAAATATAGTTCATTTCGAAGAAACGAATTTAGAAAGTAACGAGCAAAGGCACGCGTTAACGCATGTGCAAGAAAAAAATAACATATAATAGAAGCAGCGGTCAAGGGAACGGATACTCCTGATGGAAACCGGTGCAGAGGCAATCAATGATGAGAGGAAATCAAATTTTCCTAAATTTCAAACAGACTTGCAAGGTAGAATGGACAGAAGTAGAGACACCGATAGAGAAAGAAAGGAGAAAATATAATATAAATCACAACAAATTTCAGCAACTCTCTTTCCTTTCGGAAGGATTCAGACACCCTTTCAAAGAATGCCAAGTTGGCCCATTAAATTTAAGAATAATACTGAAAATAATCCGAGTTATTCCTTGAATAGTTTAATTAGGTTTAAAAGAGGGTACAAAATTAACGAGGTGGACATTTTAGAAAATTTAGACGCGGTTCTTGAAAAGAAAGCGAAGAATTTGAATATGCATATTTAAGCAAAAGATACTCATAAATTTAAAAAATAAGAGAAGAGGAATTTGCCAAAGAAGCCAGAGGAGATAAGGACGTTGGTAGATACATTGAGAATGCAAGAGCGATATACGAGGAAAAAAGAAACAACTCTAGAACAAAAAGGCTGGTAGATGTTGAATGGCTGAAAAAGCAGTTGTATCGAAAGAAGATTGGCTAGATATGCTAAAATGAAGACAGGAAGAAATAGAAAAGTCAAAAAAAGATGAAATAGCAGTTGAAATAAAGAAGTTTGAAAAAAATATGAGAAAACAGGAAAAAGAGGCAAAATAACAAAGGAGTTTACTGGAGGAAGGAAAAGAAATTCATGAAAGAAGACAAAATATTTACAAACTGGAAAAAAATAAGGATAGAAAAAGATTAGAAAAATTAAAAGGCAAGAAGAAGAGAAGAAAATTCGAAACAAAGAACAGACAGAAGAACTAAAAAAGTTCTTGGAAGAAATGAGAAAGGAGGAAATTAAAAGACTAAACAAGAAAAATAATTAATAAGAACATTAAAATAAACACTTTTTCCTACTTAACCACATACCTCATAGAACAATTCATTTTACTATCTTCACAGACATAACAGTAATAATTAATTTAAAATTTCCAAGGGAGAGAGCGCAATATTTGTGTAAGAAAGGAGAGCAAGGAAGTCAGGAACTTATAGCGAGAATGAGGTGCGGTTGGATGGAGAAGTATAATAGGTTCTGGCTTTCTAGAGAGAAGAGAATGTGTAAATTGTGCGGGAAGGGGGATGCAAAATTGGAGTATTGGTTGGAGGAATGTGAAGAGGTGGAAAGGACGGGGATAAGCATGGAGGTATTGTTGCATGAAAGGCGTGACAAAAGGGCAGTAGCATGGGTGAAGGGGGCGTTGGGTAAGATACAGAAAAAGAGAAGGAAGGAGAGAGGAATGAAGAAGAAAAGATTGTAAATAGGAGAGGAAGTAGATGTAAGAGAAATGTAAATATTGTAAATAGTAGTTAAGTATTAGGTGTTAGTCGCGGAGACAGAGGCTGGTAATGTGAGGCATAGCGACAAAAGAGCGAAATGCGTGCGAGGCGAGGCGTAGCGAGGAAGGTTAGGATATAGGAGCGAACGGATTAGTTATAAGGTGTGGATGGATGGTACTTTGTAAGACGTAGTTGTAAGAAAATTCTGTAAAAAAATGGAAGTGTAAGCAAGTCAATTTTTTAAGGCCGGCAGGCCGAAAAATAAACGTGTATCTAATTAATTAAAAAATTTCAGATAAAAAAGAGTTTATTTTACATTTGAATTGCTATCTGAAGTATTTTACTCTTATTTTTGAAAATAATTAGATAAAGAAAAAATAAAGTAAATACGGCTAAGAGGCCAAGTTACGATTTCAATTAAAATAATAAAGTAGGACTTAGATATAAGTTACTTTTCAGCAAAAAGAACAAAAAATGGAACTGATGAAAAGAATTCCTGAAAATAAAGTCAAGAATCCAACGACCAAATTTGGACAGCCACCCAAATGTTCCCATAGGAATCTGAAAAAGGAACACTTCTCTCCCCTCCTTTCCCCCTAAAAAAGAAAAAAAGAAAAGAAAATTATTCACCTTTACTTGTGTTGTGAAAAAAGAACAATTTTTGGCCCAAAATTGACTATTTAAATTTTTAAGTAAAAAAAAAAATTTCTAAAAAAAAAATAATTTTCAACGAATAATATAATAGTGGATATATCAAACACAAAAGATTACTTCTTCATCAAATTGTTGATTTTGCAATATAATAATAAAATTCTTAACTAAAAGTATAATCACCAGAAGGAAAAAACTGACGAAAATTAATATAAATAAAAGGCCAATAACATACAAACAAAAAATTATATCAAGGTAATTTTTTAGTATATTCTAGTAAAATATGCTACAGTAGCTTTGATTTGTTGATGCGATATTTTAATTAACTTGGGAATATCCAGAAGCTACAATTTGGCCACATTTGAGAACTTATTAACTAAAATCATGGATTTTGTTTATTTCTCAAACAATTGCATTCCTAAAAATTACCCTTAAATAATCTTTCACTCGGAAAATATTGAAAATAATTCTTCTTCTTTTAAAAAATAATGTTTGATATTACCGGATCCAGACGTTTTGCTACTGAAACTTTTTGTTTTGTTACCTACCAAAATAATAAAATTTTCAACTAAAAAAAGAAAAATTAGCAAGCAAAAATGGAATAGTCATATTTGCAGATCAAAAATTTATTTTAAACTAAATAAAATAGACATTTTCAACCAAACTTTCAACCAAAAGAAATGCGTTTTTTATTAAAACAATGTGTCTTCTACCACAAAAAAGTATTTTTTAACAGAAAATTGTATTAACCAAGTAGTTCAATTTGCAAACGAAGAGATTCATTTTTCACCCAAGAAGATTTATTTTTTACAAAATACATGAATTTTCACAAAAATATTTTAAATTAAAGAATTTTTAGCCAAAGAAATTAATTTTCAACCAAACGTAATTTTCATTAGGAACTGAAAAAATATGTAGTCAATTATTAATTTGGAAAAAAATTCGAGTATGTATAAGATATATTTAGAAGTTTTGAACAGATTCCAAAATAATTTAAAGCATGAAACAATTTTTAACAATTGTAAACAAAATGTAGATTTTAGAAGATTCTGAACACAATATTTAGAAGCTTTCTAAGTCTTTTGAAAAGCTTTAAAAAAAGACAACAATTTTATCCAAATTCCCAGGAAAACTAAATATTAATTTCTTGTTAAAAAATTATTTTGAACAATATTAATTTTTTTTAATATTCAAAATAAGATATGGAAGATTTTAAAGTAATTTTTTTTAATGTTGCCAGATTTTCAAAAAATTGCAGGAAAAATTCAAGTCCCAAGAAAATAACAAAATTGGCAATAGATTCCTGGAAAATTATTTAATGCTTTTTTTCATTTTCAAGAGTATATTTAAAAAGATTTTAAAACAATTTTTTATGTATAACTAAAGTAGTCAAATTGCTTAAAATAATATAATTTACAAAATTTATAATTTTTTCATTAATTTTATAATTCAACATATTTGATTATTTTTTCA
>NC_046662.1:18962539-18964313 GCF_010883055.1 Belonocnema kinseyi | reverse complement strand
CCCCCCCCCCCCCCTGACATGCGCTTGAAAAAAATTATATTTAGAGTTGGCGCAAGCCCCATTAAGTGTAACAGATATTTCCTATAAGAAAAAAAAAACTTTTTTGTCATTTTATCCAGAATAGTTAACATACGGTACATCGAGCTGACATTCAACATGTGTTTTCACAATTAGCAATAGAATAAAAATAAAAACTCATTTTTCCAATATGACCCACATAAGTTTGCTTTTTACACTTCCAAAAAAACCCCATACGTGAACAATTTCGACCCAGAAGTTAGCTGTGCATATACATCTGAAACTTGTGAAAAAATACAGTAATAGTTCTAGTAGAAAACTAAAAACAGTCCTGGATACCACTCAGAAATATCTCTAGGAATTTTATTCAATTTTTATAATAATTAGATTGTTATTCAACATGTTGCCTTCATTATAAATAAAATTATTAGTTGGAAAGAAATTTCAGCTTTAAAAATTTCAAGTACAAAAACTGTAATGGTGTAAAAAATTTGTATTACGTTTAAGTAGGCTATTGGGGAATTTTTAATTTCTTTAGCAAATGCTTGTTTTATACAATAGAAATATTGAAGAGGTGTACATCTAGAGCGGAGTCATCATAAATTCGCCCGCAATACCTGGGACAAGTACATAAGGGTGGACGCTTGTCTTTTCCTCTAGGGCTACCTGGGTACCCTTGTCTTTCCAGTGTTCATTCAACGACACCACATACGACCCAGAAGTTAACTATTTTGAAAATTGTACCATAAAAATGTATTTTTATACAATGCTAAAATTAATAAATTTGTATCCAAATACATAGCTTACTTGTTAACCAAAAAGATTAATTTTTAACAAAAATAAATGAATTTTCACATAAATATTTTAAATTAAGGAATTTTAAACCTGAAGATTGGTTTTCGTATGGGCGACACAAAATTTAGAAGCTTTCTGGACATTTCGAAAGGCTTGAAAGAAATAAAAATTTCTTGTCCAAATTCCTAGGAAAACTAAAAATTTTAATAATTAATTTTAAAAATATTTCACAAAATTTACAGAAATTTACAAAAATACAGTCTAGAAGATTTTCAGGCAATTTTTTAATTTTGCAGAATTTTCAAAAAATTGTGGGAAAACATCGAGTTGCAAGATAACAAAATCTGTATCAGATTAGATTAGAGTAAGTAAAGAATAAGTAAATTAGAGTAATAACAATTAGCTTAAAATTGTTTAAAATTATATAATTTTTAAAATTGATAAATTTCTGGATCGATCCTTCAATTCAACATTTTATCTCAATTTTTTTTCCTTGTTGATTGAAAAAGTTTTTTTGGTAAAAAATTTAACCCTTTGATTAAAATTATTATTATTATAAAAAACAGTTCTTGTTAAAATGTTGTCACAGGCTTATACTGCCCAACATGCCGATGACCTTTTTTGTTAGAGATGGATTTTTATTTGATCATTTTTGCACGGGGCTGTCCCGGACGTAATTTTATAATGCAATCAAGTGATCTGATGAGAGCAGTCTGCCCAGACATATTGGACAAAGCCTGATTTTACCCCATCATTGATGGACTGGGTTGCAGTCAAGTACACGATGGGGGGACCGACAGCTCAAAGTGGGTTCCGAACCACCAGAACCTCGGTAAAGGTACATTGAAAAATTTCCAGAGGTATCGGATCAGGGATCGAACCCCGGACCTCTGAGGTGAAGTCCGAGTGTCTAACCAACTGAGCCACCGAGGTGACCCTAGCCACCGAGGCTAATAATAAT
>NC_046662.1:18956364-18962439 GCF_010883055.1 Belonocnema kinseyi | reverse complement strand
TAATAGTAATAATAATAATAATGTGTGAACTGAGCCTCGGTGGCTCAGTTGGTTAGACACTCGGACTTCACCTCAGAGGTCCGGGGTTCGATCCCTGAGCCGGTACCTCTGGAAATTTGTCAATGTACCTTTACCGAAGTTCTGGTGGTTCGGAACCCACCTTAAGTTGTAGGTCCCCCCATCGTGTACTTGACTGCAACCCAGTCCGTCAATGATGGAGTAAAACCAGGCTTTGTCCAATATGCCTGGGCAGACTGCTCTCATCAGATCACTTGATTGCATTATAAAAATGCGTCCGTGACTGATGATATATACCGGGACAGCCCCGTGCAAAAATGATCAAGTAAAAATCCATCTCTAACCAAAAATGCCTTCGACATGTTGGGCAGTATAAGCCTGTGACACCATTTCAACACTGAAATGTTTTTTATAATTATTGTTATTATTATTATTATTGAATTAGCATGCTTTGTTTAGGTTTAAGTTAATTAAAAGAAAACAGAAGTGCCAGTAGTAAAGCATCTAGATTCGGTAATATATCAAATATATTATTTTTAAAAGGAAGAATTATTTGATTATTTTAAAATTTTGTCAAATGCAGTTTCAAAGTTTTTTTCAACACTTAAGCAAATGCAATTTTCTGTGTTGGAACCTATTAAAAGTTTATATTCTGCTTTACATGTGTTAAGATAATATTTCAAAGTAACTTTCGTAAAAAAAATTGGTCAAGTAATAAAAAAATAATCATGCTTGTTAATGAGTTTGTTAATGACTTGTTGACTTAATTATATATATTTTTTGTTTTAAATTTATTTTTAATCTTGCTTTTTACGATTGAAAAAACTACGCTTCCTATCAGAAAAATATTCGCTACAAATTTTTAAATCTTTTTTGTTTGAATAAATTTTGGCTCACTTATTCTCGTATCTTATATTGTTGTACTCAAATATAATTTTTTTATTTTCAATGTTGTTTATCAAAAATAAAAGAAATACTACTTAACCTACAAAAAAGTAATTCCTGAAAAATTTGCTATTCTTTTTTAAGCGCACAACTATCGTCAATCTATCTCTTCGTATCTTGCTATGTTTTCCACAAAATGGAGTTATTGTATTTTCATTAGTATATCCTTACAAAGTATGCCAAAGGGGAATCCAATTTAATAATTCCTACAAATGGTACCGTGTATACAGACTACTACAATGACAACGACTACAACGACAACAACAACGACAGACACCGACGCAAAAACTATTTTATCTGACCCAGGGGGTCTCAAAACGTCGAAATTTGATGGAATCCGCGAAAGTCATTTTTCACATAAAAACAATGCCTTTTCATTAGGATGAGAATGTAAAAATGGTAAATAATAATAAAAATAAATATTTATAATTTATATTTGAAAAAATTAAAGTTAGCTCAAAGGGGGAGGGTCGGTAAGGCCGGTTTTTGGCCTAATTTATTTTTGGACCAAAAAATCTGAAAAAATCATGGTAGTATCTTATAAGTATCCCGAATCGATTGCACGCTAAACGCACTACCCTCCACCCCCCAGCCACCCCCACCCCCCCCTAAAAATATAGGAAACACCACTACCCACCAACTGTATTTTCGAGAGATTTGACACTCTTAAACATGTATTCTGAGGTTAGCTCGGGTTTACTATGGTTTTTGAGGTCAGCGAATACAAATCTGGCGTCCTTTGACTTTTATGGCGTCAGGTTCAAGGTCATTGGAAGGTCAAATCGAGAGAAAACGGTAGAAAAATCCAAAAAAATACGTTATAGGTTTTTGGAGTCGCTAATTACGAATCTGGCATCCGTTGAACTCTATCGCTTCAGGTTCAAGGTCATTTGAAGGATTTTACTTTCAAATGACCTTGAACCTGACGCGATAAAGGTCAGCGGACACCAAGTTCATAATCAGCGACCCCAAAAACCTATAACATATTTTTTTATATTTTTTTACCGTTTTTTCTCGATTTGATCTTCAAATGACCTTGAACCTGAAGCGATAGAGTTCAACGGATGCCAGATTTGTAATTAGCGACTCCAAAAACCTGTAACGTATTTTTTTGGATTTTGTTACCGTTCTCTCTCGATTTGACCTTTCAATTACCTTGAACCTGACGCGATAAAAGTCAAAGGACGCCAGATTTGTATTCGCTGACCTCAAAAACCATAGTAAACCCGAGCTAACCTCAGAATACATGTTTAAGAGTGTCAAATCTCTCAAAAATACAGTTGGTGGATAGTGGTGTTTCCTATATTTGTAGGGGGTGGGGGTGGCTGGGGGTGGAGGGTAGTCCGTTTAGCGTGCAATCGACTCGGGATACTTATAAGATACTACCATGATTTTTTCAGATTTTTTGGTCCAAAAATAAATTAGGCCAAAAACCGGCCTTACCGACCCTCCCACAATTTTGTGTGGTGAGCAGGGTTTCTACTTTACCTGCTTTTTCTTCAAGTTAGAGGATATTTTCGAGAGCGAGATTCTATTCTTGGTTAAAAACTGATCCTATTTAGTTAAAAATTTATTTCTTTGATTAATAATTTGACAGTTTGTTCGTAATTTTTTCTGTTTGATGGAAGAATATTTCTTACTTAAAAAATCAAATTTATAAAGTCGTCTTTTTCAGTTCCTAATATCTCCTACTACGTCTTTCGTTGAAAAAATGTGTTTGAAATAAAAATTGAATTACTTGGTTATAAGTCAAACTTTTTTGTTGAAAGTTAATTTTTATGATTGAAGATACACCATTGCAAACAAAAATTCCATTCTTTGGTTTAACCGACATTTTTTTAATAGAAAATTTAACTCTTCAATTTTTGTTTGCAAATTACCTTCTTTTTATTAGTTCTTTTTTTCTAGAAATTAACCTTCTTGGTTAAAAATTCATCTTTTTTGTTAAAAATTGGAAAATTCTAATTAGAGATTCACTATTCTTGTAGAAATTTGATCTTTTTGGCTTAAAATTCCACTATAACAATTTGAAGAGTCATAATTTGAGATGAAAATTCATCGCTTTGTTTGAAAATGTAACTATTTTAAAAAATTTGTTTCGGTTAAAATATATATTTTTTTAAAGTGAAAATGTAGTTATTCCAATTTAATATTTCAACTCTTTGGTTGCACATTATTTTTATAAACAAAAATTTAAATATTCAAATTTTGATTAACAAATTATCTTTTTTTGTTGAAAACTCATCTTTTCGGTTTAAAATTTATCTATTTCAGTTGAAAATGCATTATTTTAGTTAAAAATGCTTCCCTTCTTTTGAATTTTATTGTTGAACTTAATTTTCTTTTAACTGAAAATGTAACCATTCAAATCGAAACTGAGATATTTCTGAGGACCGGCCTGTTTGTTCGGAGGTAATAACCGGTAATCCGTCAATGCAACAAAAGGCTAGAGGTCGAAGTCTTGAGGGTGGGCGTCATCTATTTCAGAAATCAGACTATGCTACTTTTACCTGAGTTCACGCGCCCCCCCCCCTCCCCACCCGAGATGGAGAAAACTGAATCAACTACGAAATTGTATCATTATTCTAAACGTGGTTTTGCATAAACGAAACTTTTTTGTTCAAAATTCTTTACTCAGAGATGATTTGATCGAGAATACATTGTAAAAATATGTTCTTATAATTTTGTATAGAGCTTAGAATTGTACAATCAATTTAGAAATTTAGCGATTTGATAATATAATGTTATTATTTTTCAAACAAGCAATCATAAGCAGAACTTTCGTTTCTCTAAAGGGCTAAAGTAATGTCATTAAATAAAAATAAAGGAAATTATTTATATATTCTCAACTATCGATCTGTGATACAAGAATAGATCAGCAGTGACCACTGGCGGTAAATCACGGAACTAAAAGCCGGGTTTTCTACATTATTTCGCTTGCTTTATTTTGTTTTGGTTTGTGCCAAACGGCGTCTAAATAAATTAATAAATCAATGTTTTTTCGGTTCTAATATGTTCATTATTACTTTCCTCATGGCGGGCTTCTCGTTATTTGAGAATCAAAAATTTTCGGAATTATGTTATCTAACATTTGTTAAAAAACATAAAAAATATTAATAATTTATATTTTTAAGAGAAGTTTGGAATTTTACAATACTTCTACAAGACTTCCACAAGCGTAAGGTAAAATTGCAGTCATGGTATTCGAATGACGAAATTACAATACATGTATTATAAAAGTTGTAAATCGTGACGTCACCATCCATGATGCGAGTACATGTATTAGAGCGTTTCTAAGACGAAAATTTAGCACAGGAACATCACGGAATTAATGGAATTCAAGGAATTCCCAGAATTTACAAAATTCAAGAAATTTATTAAATTCGCGGCATTCATGACACTCACGGAAGTCGCGGAATTCATGGAAATGAAGAAATTCACGAAATCTATGGAATTGGAGAAATGTAAAAATTCACAGAAGTCCCGGAATTCATGAAATTCAAAGAACTTACGAAATTTATGGAATTCAAGGAATCCATGGAATTCAAGGAATTCGTGGAATTCACGGAATTTGTTGAATTCACTGAAATCTCTGGAATTGAAGTAGTTCACTGAAATCACTAGAATTGAAGTAGTTCACTAAAACCACTAGAATTGAAGTAGTTCACTGAAATCACGAAAATCAAGGAATTTACTGAAATCACGGAATTCACTGGATTTGACAAGTTGTAGTGAAAGATTAGAAACGTTGTCTTTACTAACAAACATCCTTCCAGCAAGGTAAATGTCCCATTTTGGGCGAGTGAGCCAGTTTGTGTAAATGCTCTTACACTGTAGGTGAATCCGTGTTAACCTTAAAGTTAATGACACTAGTAATAATTTATTCACATTCTAGAATGAATTAAAGATATTTTTGATATAGGTTTTATATTCATTTTATTACGTATTCGTGTTCTTTAAACGTTATATCACGGACATAGGAAACACGGGACTATGCATGCCATCCTAACTTGGGCGAGCGGGGTTGAATCCACGGGAGGGGAGAGAATTCCAATAGTGGGGAGAGCCGCCATCTTACGACGTGCCATTTGATTATGCGCACGAGCATTTTTGCCGACAAACTGTACATGAAAATATAAACATGTGGGCGCTGCCATGTTTGTCGCGGGACATCAAAAGGTGGCGGACTTCTCCCCTCATTGCATCACCCCCGCAATGGCATGCCTAGTCCCTTGTTTCCTATGCCCATGCGTTATATATGTCATGAATCCGGATTAGTACCTGTATTCATCGTAGTGTACCAGCGCTACGCGCACTAATTCACATTAATTAGGGTAATATTCTACTCGACGATTATGCTTTTCTCTCTCCAAGATTCAGAAAAATCTTTCAGAAACTAAAAATAAATTCCAAACTTTCGTTCTAAAAATTAAGTGCCCACCCTTCAGAATTTTATCAGCATGACCCCTCGAAACATTCGGTTCAGGGAAACAAAGTACATCCTGTGCGGTCCACAAGAGTCTCTCCAGATACCGCCGAGTCTGGCGGCCATGTGTAAGCCATGAAACCAATCCCTGTCAAGCAAGACTTTTCCAATGGATTCAAACAAAGATCGAAAGTCCCCTTTTTTTGTTTAGACTCTGCCAGTTTTTTCACTCCAAATTCTTGAGAAAGCGTGAGAAACTCTTATGATCAGAAATTCTTGAATTTGAGAAACCTTAGGAGGAACGGCTGAGAGGTCCCTTTTTATTCGATTTTGGAAGACAGGAAATGACACTGGGACTCAAAAGGTGGGAGGGCGCACTGCGGCTTGTCATAGAATAATAATCTTTCACGATAGCATTCACATTCACATTGTATCACGACATATTCATAATGTCATTTAGCTCGGAACTTTGAATTATAATTATAATATTTTTACCCAGATCTCGATAAGGTGTAGGCTACTTAAGAATTTATTCTTAATTTACTTTCTGTCATTGAAAATATTATAGACAATTTCATTGGTACTTCTTAGTCATTATTATTATTATTTTTATTAATTTTTTATATATTTATATTATTTATATTTATATATCATTATTATATTATTTATTATTATTAATTATTATT